>NW_017307270.1:58757-78701 GCF_000935625.1 Nanorana parkeri | reverse complement strand
GCGGTGGCTTGAGAGTGTCTGTTGCTTGAATGCCGGATAATGGGGAGTTTACTGTGTTAACATAACCATTCTTAGCATGTGCAGCACAATTACATTTATGGCATGAATTCCTGTTATTGAAAATCACAATTTTTTGTTTTAACACATTCGTGTGTGACGTGATACCAATGCCATTTAGAGTGCACGTTCACACAGGCTTATTAAGTAAGGCAGGAAAAAAAATTTAACTTAACATTTATATTTGCAGCCATAACATAGAAAAACAGCAAAACATTGTCGGAATAGTTAAGCTCTGTTGCATTTGGCTCACAAATACATAGAGGTTATTGTGTGGGGTGTTTATGGTAAAGAAGAAAAAAAATAGTAGTAATAAAAGGAAAGAAAAGGACAGAGAAGAGAAGAGGAAATAAGGGAAATGGTAAAATAGTATCTCAACTGATCTCACTGAATTACACAATATGGCATTAATCCTCTCTGGGCTTTTTTATGACTGGGCTGATTCTGAACTAGAAAGTATGAATGTGTCTGAGAGATTAACTTTCTCTCAGAGGAAGAGTGACTGGTTCAACATTGTTCCCTGCTGGTAAACCAGAACTGACCACCCCAATTGTGCCTTCTCTCCTCTCCAGAGCCTGCAGTGCTCTACAATACTCTACCATGAGGAAGGTCAGTTCAGTCGTGCATGGTCAAACTACCCTCTAAAGTCTATGGCCAGCTTTACATGTGTTTCCTTATAGAGACCAGTCATGTTTAAACCTACACTGGGAAATGACTGTTGCAGAGTGAATGCTTGATTTTGATTGGTTGCTGTGGGGTAACATAGGCTGCCTTAGACAATTCTTCCTTCAAGCACTTTGTAAAAAAAGTTGCAGATGCCTCTGTGGTTGAAGAGCCATGGTTGGACCACTAGCAAAACGTGGGTCCATAGAAATAATAAATACATCCTATTATGCCTGCACTTCTTTTACAAAGTACTTTCTAAAAAAAACAATGGGTCTCTTGTTTCAATTGCAATATTTTTTTTCTTAATTTTCTTAATAAACGTAAAGAAAATAAACAGCAATATAGTACAGAATGAGGAACAATAGAGATTACAATGCCATTTTTGTGTCTTCAGCTCTGTGTAGAGTCTATAATAGATGACTTGACGAGTATATTTATTTAGAATAAGTCTGAGTTTGAAGTGGTAAGACATATAGGGTGGAAAGCTACCAACTGCTTCACAGATGGTTATGGTTGTGATATACTTTGTTCAGTTTCGGCAATGAAAAAACCCCCAAAAACTGTACAGTAGAGAAGGACAGGAAGAATGTGGGAGAGAGATGGAGTGATAAGTAAGAAGAGAAGTGGGTGAGAGAGAAGGGAGAGCTGGGTGCCTGGGTTGCACATATACTGTATAAAGAAATAGTTCCAGCCGTACAATGTCAGGCCTAGATATATTCATTTTCTGGTGGGTCTAAGTGATTCAGGCTTTCCAGATTTTGAGGATTTTTTTTGTATTTTCATTGACCATGAAGTTGTCTATGTGGTTTTGGTTTGGACATCTGTGAAGCTAATAGAAGACTTTTTCCACACTCTGGGGATTGTTTGTTTAGCTGCAAGTTTTTGTTGTGGTCTGGTCAGGGACTTGATCCTCCTGTGGAGCAAAGCCACATGCACTTTTCCTGACAGTACTGTGGAATATGAAAGAGGACAAAAATTCTGGACCGATCATTACAGCAAATAAGCATCCATTTATTGTCGTATGCTGTCTCTCATTAGCAAATAAGAGCTCCCAGCAATAAAGTAAGAAAAAAAAAAACAAAGTTTAAAAAAACAAAGTTAAATAAACTAAATTTTAAAATAAAAAAACATTTTTTGGTGTATTATTTTAAATAAAAGAGTTTTACAATTCGCGTTATTTTAGATCCATTAAACTAATTAAAATGTCTAATATAATACATACAATTATTTAAAAAAAACCATATATAAAAGGTGGAAAAGACATTTTCAGTTTCGGCCTGACAAATTTTGCTGCAGGAGGTATGTGGCAGTGCCATTCATTTCAATGGTTCCCAAATGCACCTCCCGTCGCAGTCTAATCACCCACACTGGAACGCGTGGTACTGCAATGCCCTGCGTTCCAATGCAGTGCGATTTCAAATAATGTGCATACCATTTTATTCTGAAGTAAACTTTGTAATGCTGCATTTGTGTATTTTATTTTTAATAAATGACAGTATTCATTTTTTTTATCCGATTAATTGATTAATCAAAGTTAATCAGCTAATTAATCGATTAGGAAAATAATCGTTAGCTGCAGCCCTAGTTGACACACATTCCCATCTGTACATTATCCCCATGGAGTCAAAAAAAAATCTATAACCTGTATTAAATAAATGTAAAGTAATTTTTCCCCTTTCTTTTCCCTTTTTCTCCTTTAAAAACCAACCTTTCCATTTTAGAGGGAGGAGCAATCCTTATTCTTATCCACCATAATCTGAGCTCTACAACTTAACATCTATCTCATTTCCCAGTATTTTAAGTCCAGATGACAATGGGTAAATCTTGTTTTATGTGGAGTAACTGAGGCAGATGAATTTGCATCATAGGAAGTTCAGGAACAAATGCACAGCTTGTGAGAAACATAACCATATGGGTTTTTACATTGCCATACTGGTAATGCTGGGATAGTACAGTGCCACTTTGAGAGTGAGAATGGCAGTTGAGAATACTAAGGATAATACAATATAATTACTGGAAATGACCATCAAATCAACGACTGGGACACTAAATCACAGCTCCTGACTAGAATTATAAAGCAGTTTGGACTTTGGAACACTCCAAATGATTTAATATGCAGGCAAAAGTAATCAATTGGATAACGTTATATCTTATCTTTCTCAATGTGTCAGTAGCATAAGACTTGTTTCCTTTATGTTCTGATCTGTACTTTTAATCACTGTCACATGATTTGATGTAGTGACTCATGAACAGCTCATTGATTCACTCACATGCAGTGATACTGGGGATTCCCAGGTAGAGGGTTCACTTAGCCTCCCTTGTCAAAGTGGAATACTGTTCTCTCTCTTGATGCCACCCCCATTTTTCTACACCATTCTATGAATTCTCTAGGTAGATTATGTTTTAGTTCAGTCACTTTCCACTTCCTTCCCATCTTTACTTTACCATACAAGGCCAGTTCTGGCATGTGATTTGGTTGGTGGGGGGCTCTACAACAGGGCAGTCCTGCAGAAGAATGATAACTAATATACTAGTATTTGAGAAAGGAGTATTAGTCTGAATATTTAAAGTATCATTGACATAGGGACAGGAGACAGGGCAGGAGAAAATGAAGTAACATGCACTTGCATGCCTATGGCCCAAGGGATAGGGACAGGGATGTATTTACCATGAGGCACCCATGGACCTATACTAACCATACTACTAGCATGGTTAAAGGGAGCGCCAAGCCTCAGACTCAGGCAGAATATTTTAACTTTTACCCTTTTACCTCCTCTGGTCAACTCCGGACACTGTGGCTAAATTCAGCAAGAGAACTGCAGAGGGAATGGTAGGTTGAGAGGATTCAGAAGACTCTTTATAGTTCAGTCAAACATGAAACTATATTTCCTTTCTGTCATCTGGTAGTCTGTACTTTTATAGTGATCCTGGGATCCTATAGCAGCTTTTTGCTTGTGTTGATGGCATGAGTTTGAGATGCTTCTGGGACCATTCAGAATTTGTTATTGATGGGTGCATCTGACCTGCAGCTGACCTTCTATGTATTGCAGTATTGTATGGAAGGCACCCTAGGGTGCTGTCTGGCTTTATCAGGGGTGCCTTCAGATTTTCGCACAGCTCCACGTGATTTCATGGAGCATTCGAGCCGACTGCTGCACCATGGAAATGCATGATGCTAATCTAGAACCACTCCTTGAAATCAGAAGAGGATGGAAATCCACTGCCATCTAGACCCTTTTCCCCCTTCTGTCATGCTGTCATCATGGCTGTGGTGTTGTAAAGAATATAAGGTAGAACTCTGATATGAAGGGGGAGTGAGGACTCTGATGTGAAAGAGGGGCTCCTGATGTGAATGGGAAATCCCCGGGGGGGGCCTCCTAATATAAAGGGGAACTCTGATATGAAAAGGGGGACTATGATCTGAAGGGGGTTCTTGATGTGAAGTGGGAACTGAGGACCTTGACGTAATGGAGCCTCCTGATAAGAATGGAGGAGACTCTAATGTGAAAGGGGGGACTAAGGAGGATCTTGTATGGATTTTGGGGTGGGGCCACACGTTGTTATTTTACATTTTTGCATTTATGCTTTTGACTGTGGTACTTCAAGTCCAGACTGTAGAATCTCATCTACAGTCTGGACTTCACTTCAATTCCTCACCAGAAGGGACGGTAAGTGCTGATAGGCAAAGTAAGTAATATTAATGAAGAATTTGGAGTTGCCGTAACCCATAGCAATGGACCCTAGTAACTCAAGGTGTGCTGGTGTGCTGTGGATCCATAATAGAGGTTTCTTATAGAAGAAAGACAGGGAGACATGTCATTTCATTTTACTGTAGACCACCCCTTCAGAGCCACCAGTAGCGTTATCCTGTGCTGGTATAGCGCTGACTGGGGAAGGGGGACGCTACAAATGCATGAAATAAATAAGCTTCTAAGGAGGTTACGGTTTACACTGGGTATTAAGAACCCTGACTGTGTGCTAGTTGGAGCTCTGGATTATATTCCTGTGTCAGCTCCTTGAAGCTTTGAACAGGTTAGTGCACTAAAACTCCCAGGCAGTGAAGGATGGATAAACATACATTTTTTTAAACTATAAAAATAGTATTTTTTTAACGTACCATAAAATCCTTTTCCTTGCATTTATTGAACGACACAGCGGGTATCTTAATCTCTGTACGGATGGGATATCTCAAAGCTGTGTCCCCTGAGGGGTGGGAACAATTAAAAACAGAATAACAAAACAACGCAGGTTCACACAAAACTAAACAGCTGCCTGTAAACCTTTGCGACCAAAGAAAGCATCCAGAGATGCAACGTCAACTTTGTAGAAACAAGTAAAAGTGTGTACTGACGACTAGGTAGTCACCTTACAGACTTGAGAAACAGACACTTGATGATGAAAGGCCCATGGCACGCTAACCGCTCAAGTAGAATGAGCCATACTCGGAAAAGGTGGAGACTGGCCTTTAGTGGCATAAGAGATGATAGTCGTTGAAGCTGCTTCTCCTTTCTGTGAGCGGTCAGTAACCACAATAAGACAATTTGTTTTATAGAAAGATTTAGTAGTAGACAAATAAACTTACCCTACCACCCTAACTATGTCCAGACAGTGAAGCGCTATTTCTTTAGGATGTATGGGGCAAGGGCAAAGTGAATAAAGAATAATATCTTCATTTAGGTGGAAGGCAGACACTACCTTAGGAAGAAAAGAATGTCTTGGGTGAAGATTCACCTTATCTTTATGTAAAATAAAAAAAGGAGGTTTACAACATCAGAAAATTGGGCAAACGTATAAAGATACTAACTCTCCCCAAGGGCAAAGCAAAGCATAGCATTGGGAGGTAAAAACTAGCATGTAACTTGCTAACCTGCAGGAATTACCAGGGAAGGAAATTAAATGGGACTAAATGGGTGTGTGCAGCCGTCAGCCCAGTAAGCAACCAAACCAGGGAAGGGATCTTAAGGGACAACGTATATGATTCCCAAAATGAGAGGAAAAAAAAGACATACGGTACAAGACTTTTGACTTTTTACCTGCAGATCCTTGGGGATGAAAAATGCATTTGTGAGCCGTAGAGGAACATAGAGTCAGATAAAAATCTATAACCTTTATTAAATGAATTTAAAATAATTTTTCCCCTTTTCTCCTTTACCCTTTCCATTTTAGAGGGAGGAACAATCCTTATTCAGTATATCTTTCTTTTATCTCCAACTATTCCTTGCTTTTTCTCTTCTATTACTCTAACACACGCCCAACATGTTTCACACAAATAGGGCTTCATCCGGGGTATGGTGCAATGAAGTGTCAAGTGCTAAGTGCTTATGGTGCCATAACAAACAAACAATATGGGCAGAGGCAGCGGGGATCCGAGGAGAAATTGAGCGCTGCAGCCGGCATGGGGGGAGGGGGGACGGAGGAGGGAGCTGTAATCCAGGATGGCCCAAGCGGTGAGGAGAGAGGGAGGCGCTCGGTCAAGATCTGACAGCTGGCGGCACTCTCTATCCTCAACGCTAGTACTATGTGTTCCCAGTTATGAATGAACAAGAAGTGCTTTGCATCACCTGCTGTTCATTCATGCATTTTTTAATGGTAGTAACACTCACTATAAAGGCTTCTACCCATTCATAACTGAATGATAGTAAATCTTTTACTATCACCAGTTTTTGAATGGAGGCTGGATGTATGACATCACAATTTTCTGTTCTTGCCTCGGGCACCAAAGGATCTAGCTATGGCTCTGAACTGCAAGGATTACAGGTGGGATAAAGAGCCTCACCCAGAAAAGAGGGATTAACCCCCACAGGACTCACAGCCTACCCCGTGTTCACCGCACCAGCTCCGCTCTCCTTAACAGGGTCCGCCATGCCCCAGCTCCATAACCTGGAACCCACCAAGCCACCAGAGTTGAATGGGGCCCCAGCAGGCTTACCATCCTCAGCCAGAAGAGAACCTGGTCACTGTGTCATGCACCGCTGACAGAAAAGCCTGGGAAGCAGTGCTGATCAGGTCACATGTAGCCTCTGAAGCAAAGACCCACCCGCAGCACACAGAACAGCGGCTGATAAGAGTGGGGCGGGAGGGGGGCCCAGAACGCAAAAAATAGAGCATGCAGCATTTTTTGCGTTTGCAGTGGAAAGGAACGCAGGCAATGTTTCATACCTCATCCCGCCGTGTGAACGTCCCCTTCTCTATTTGCCCTCTGCATCAGGGGCAGATGCGGAGGTCCCACCAGGAGCAGGTGCGGAGGGTCTAGGCAGGGCAGATGTGGATGGTCTAAGCAGGGGCAGATGTGGTTGGTCTAAGCAGGGGTAGATGTGGAGGGTTTAAGCAGGGGCAGATGCAGAGGGTCTAAGCAGGGGAAGATGCAGAGGGTCTAAGCAGGGGAAGATGCAGAGGGTCGAAGCAGGGGCAGATGCTGAGCGTCTAAGCAGGGGTAGATGTGGAGGGTCTAACAGTGGCAGATGCGGGGGTCTCACCAGGGGCAGATGCGGAGGGTCTCTCCAGGGGCAGATGCGGAGGGTCTCACCAGGGGCAGATGCGGAGGATCTCACCAGGGAAAGATGCGGAGGTCTCACCAGGGTAAGATGCGGAGGATCTCACCAGGGTAAGATGCGGAGGTCTCACCAGTGGCAGATGCGGAGGTCTCACCAGGGGCAGATGCGGAGGTCTCTCAGCTTTTGATTAAACATCAATGGGAAAAAAAAGAGAAAGAAAAAAATAATACCCTACTAGGGTTACAAAATAGGAACGAAGATCCCAGCAAGGAGATAGGTCCTTACTCCTAGACAAAAAACTGAGCTGCCTTGGATGGGAGTGTGGCCACCAGCAGAAGCCACCCCCAGAGCCAAGCTTCTCTTTTGTGCCTAGCGTCATACTCTTGCAAGTGGCGGTATAATCAAGTTTTCTGCTGTGTCCTTCAATTAACAAAAGAGAAAATACTGTATATTATGTAGGAATGACAAAAATCCAACATTTTAGATTCATGGACTTGATTCATCAATGATTGACAAGTGAAGATGTTCCAAGTAATAGCTATATCACGTGGGATTGCGGCTAAATTTTAAATTATTATTCACCTGCAATGTTTGTGACAATGTATATGTGAAAAAGAACAATATTGCACACTAATTATTAGGGATGCTCCGATACCGGTTTTTCAGTATCGAGTACAAGTACCGATATATTTTTTTCCGGTACTCGCCGATACCGAATACCTATACCAGACGTCCCATTAAGGAAGCTGGGGGTGTGTCACCAGGTGATAAGGAAGCAAGAAGCTGGCTTTCTGGCCAATCAGGAAGCCGGGGGTGGGTAATGAGTTGCCGCCTGGCTTCTGGATTGGCCTGCTTCCCAACCAATCAGGAAGCCAGCGGGCACGTCATTACCCTCCCCCGGCTTCCTGATTGGCTGGGAAGTCAGCTCCATGCACCCTGGTGACAAGGAGGCATGGAGCCAGCTTCCTGATACTGGAAGTTCTGGTATCGGGATAGGCATCGGGAGCATTTGGTCGAGTACTGGCCCAAATACTCTGTATCGACACCTATACCGATACTAATATCAGTGCTAATTATGCAATTATTTTAAGCAAATACATGTTTAGACGCACAATGTTAATTGCTGCACATAGTGATGATCATAAGTGAGCTCTTAAAGAATATATTTGTAAAACTAACAAGGTTATTTAAAGTATATAACTCCTACCATTGCTACCACTTCAGCACAGCAGTCACATGGACTGGTACTCCCATTGCAATAGGATTAATGAGTTGAGAGGTTGTGATTGTGCTGTCCCCTGCCATACTAATACAAGTCTGCATGCAGTTTAGTCTTGAGGGTGCTTTGAGAGGGGTTCGCCAGGGCTAATAGACACCAGGCTCTTTTGTACAGGTACCCAGGAGGTGGTACACTCATAGGAGAGGTTATACATTGCCTACCTGCATCCAGTGGAACTCCTAGAGGAGTGCCTTCCCCTTTGGCTTTATGTTGAAGAGGATTAATTTTTCAGAAATATTTGATGTCTGGAGAAGAGTAAAATATTTGGCCCTTACAGTTTTGATCTCCCAGCCGACAGTGTAAGCATAATTTTGGCACCAATGACACTCAGCAGAACCAGCAGCATGAGACCAGGGGACCCTTCTTCTCATTCCTCATGTTAGTGATCACTGACACAAAAGATATTTTTAGCTGTGAGTAACGGGGCATTCTTCCTACTGACCATCATGTAAGGTGGCAGTACCCTGAGCACTAGCAATGGGTGAATCTGCCTGGGTTTGATTCACCAAAGGTCTGAAATTTGGTGAAGCTGAACTTGGTGGCAATTCCCACTAAAGTCTATGGGGGGACAAATTCTATTTTTAGATTCTGGCCTTTTTTTTAGATTGCAAGCTCTCACGGACAGGGCCCTCCTTACCAACTTGTCTTGATTTGTATTGTAACTGTAATGTCTTCCTTATATTGTAAAGCACTGCGCAAACTGTTGGTGCTATATAAATTCTGAATAATAATAATAATTAGCAAATGACTGCCCAAGCAGGCAAAGGAAGCTGAGCAATGCCATTGGGGATATGTACCAATGCAAAATAAATTTGAAATCAAGATTGTACATGAGGGGAGGATCTTTTAATGCAGCTTTGAGGGCAACATTGAAAATACACAAATCATTTAAATACCATGCTTGGGAGATTCTGTACTTGGTGTTATGGAATGGATTTTCACAGACAGTCTCAGTGACACATAAATGGCTATAGAATTGGCCAGCAGCAAGACATTTCTTAAGAAGGGAGAATCGGCTGAAATGTACTAGCGAAAAAAAGAGTACAGGCAGGTGTTTTACTACAAGAATTAAGAGACTGCAGCTGGTCTTCCCACTCCGCTCCATAGTTGGGGGCCCGCTGACATAGCCCATAGCCCTGCATTATATAGAGTGACATGGAGCAGTCTACACAGTACAGCTCCAAGCTCACTCCCATGATTACTAACTTGTATTAAGCTTGTAGTCCATCACATGAGCGAGCTTGGACAGTGGCTACTTTACAACACACACAGGGACCATGGGGAACATACTACCAGGGGGCGCAGCGGTCGCAATTGCGACCGGGCCCTGGCGTTCCGCCACTTGGGGGGGGGGGCAGCAAGGAAGAAGAGGGCCCCCCGAGATCATGCCGCTCATTCCCTGGCGCACAGCCACCCACAGCATGTACAGGCGGCTGTGCGGCGGGGATGGAGAGGCTGTCACCAGTCCCCGCAGAATGTGCTGCAGGCACCGCCGGGCAGCACATTCTGCTGTGTGAGGATCCTCTCCTCTTAGCCCTGCCCCCTGGCTGCCGAGACGAGGAAGAGGGCCCTGCAGGGGAGGAAAGGTAAGTCTGGAGTGAGAAGAGGGGCGCGGGTAGGTGTAGGGGGATGCTGGTGATATTCTGTAGTGCTGACTTTTAGTATAATGTATTGCTGGAACTTGTAGTCCCGCATAGATGGTGGTATTCTGCATTGCTGTATAATCATTCTACAGCAATGCAGAATAGCTCCAACTATATAGGACTACAAGCCCCAGCAATGCATTATATTTTTAAGTAGGGGTACACCCGTGCCAATACTTGGCATTTTCACAAGTACTCATACTCGTGAAAATGCCCCAACACTAAACGCAGATACCGGTGTTCTGTCGAGAACGCTGGCGTAGTCGAATTAGCCGGCCTCAGCATCTGCGCTTGCGCACAGACCAATGTTATAGAGGAAACCGGGATTTATTCACAAAGTATTTTGTTTAAATCGTTAACTGCGACCGTTAATAATATTCCATCCATCATTTACTGCCATGGAAGGGCATATTATTAACGGTCACAATTAACCATTACAAACAAATACTTTGTAAATAAATGCCAGTTTCCTCGTTAATCCAGTCTGTATTTCTAGTTACGCCTCTGGTTGAGTGATACACGAATAAGATACATTTTTGTTAATAGTTAAAGTACTTGAATGCATTTCTGAAATGTAACTCCTGAGTTTAGTGTCACTTGAACTGCTCATTTTTGTCTAGGGGTATTGTGTAATGGACTTTTACTTATCTGATCCCTGCTCTCATCTCTCTCCACTATGCTCCTGTTTGTAGACTGCCCAATGTTGTTCTCAAATATAATGCAGGGCTATGGGCCCTACATGGTACTTGACGATGTCAGCGGGCCTCCAATTGCTGGAGCGGAGTGGGAAGACTGGCTTCAGAGATGATTTGAGGATCCACAGCTGAGTTATACACAAATACGTTACACTTTTGTTAATAGTTAGGGTACTTGAATGCATATTTAAGATTTAACTCCTGAGTTTTACCCTTGTAGTGCAGCAAAGTTTTTTTCCCCATGGGGATAGGTTTTAAATTGCAAGTTGGGAGCAAAAGTATATCTGCTTATGCTAGGCTGTTATACACAATTTCGGGTGAAATCCACCACATTGTAATAAGCTATTTTTTGGCCAAGTGATGCGCATGTGCAATAAAACAGATGCACCTGGCTAGATATTTAACTGAAGCACTGTCGTTAGGTGCAAAGTATGTGAGATTAGAAATACAATTTGCAGGCTAGTAGTAACTGATCTTGTTGTCTCTGCTGCCATCTGGTGTGCATTTTGTATACAGTATTCTTTAAAATCACAAATGTAAGCCTGGTTTCTTGTACATAGGACTCTGCAACGCAAAGGATTCAGGACTCTGCAATGCAATAAACTCAGGACTTTGCAACACAATGGACTCAGGATTCTGCAACGCAATGGACTCAGGACTCGACAACGGACTCAGGACTCTGCGATGCAATAGACTCAGGACCCTGCAATGCAATAAAATCAAGACTCTGCAATGCAATGGACTCAGGACTCTGCAATGCAATGGACTCGGGACTCTGCAAGGGCCCCATTCAACAATCTCTGAATGGCTGAAAGAAGGTCCATCCAACGTTGTTAAGACACAGGAAGATGTGAAGCCAAGAATAGAGGTGGAGGAAAGAGGCGAAACTCTATTTAGTAAGCTATGGATACTACCCCCTGCATCCATGCATCAGCTATGTGAGTTTCCAAAATCTGCAAAAGCCAAGGAAGACCTATATGCTGAAGTATGCATTGATAAAAATACTAGGGGTGTTCTCTGAATGGCCCCTGTGCGGAGTGTTTGACCTCTGTGTTTTCAGAGCAGAAGGTAAGCTGCTCAGCACAGGACCAGGAATATCGCGACCAGCACACTAGCAACTCTGGCTACTACAGTGCTGTACATGACTCCAGCCGCTGATCAGGTATGATATATGCAGTGGCGTAACAATCACCATAGCGACCCAGGCGGCCGCTATGGGGCCCGAGGCGGGGCCTGGCCAGGACATCTCCCAGATGCCATGCGGGCCGCCTGGGTCGCTATGGCATCTTGCTCGGACAGCGAGGCTGCTGGCTGTCACTGGCGGCTGTGAGGAGGAACGCTCCGTTCCTTCTCACAGCCGCTGCTGAGTTGGTGACAACCAGCAGCTTCGCAGGAGGTGGCTGGGCCCGTCATTGCTGCTGAGTTGGTGACAACCAGCAGCTTCGCAGGAGGTGGTGGGGCCCGTCATCGGCAGTAATCGAGGAGGCGGGGCCCGGCGATCGAGGGGGCGGGGCCCGGAAATCGAGGGGTGGGGCCTGGCGATTGAGGGGGCGGAACCCGGCGATCGAGAAGGCGGGGCCCAGTGACGGAGGAGTCGATCGTGGAGGAGAAGGAGGCGGACAGAGGATCAGGTAAGGTAAGAGGGCTTGACCGCCCGCCTGAGACCCTGCAGAGCCTACCATAGAGAGTCTATGGTGGGCTCTGCAAGGTCACCCTTAGGTGGGCTGTTTGGGTTATCAGGTGGGCGTAACTAGAAATCACAGGGCCCCATACAAAATTTTGCTATGGGGCCCTGTGATTTCTAGTTACGCCCCTGGATATATGCATACTTAGAAAAAGACAAAAAGGAACAAAGCGCAGAGACCCATCTGGTGTAGTATGTTTGGACTATATATTGATTGGATAAATACAACAATATTGCACTCACAGATGACCGAGGATTTGAAGAAAAACAGAAGTCCAACCAGGGAGAAGGGTGTAGCAATGCACTATGAGGAATGCAAACCCTGGCCACAGGCTCTATCCCAGCTTTAACCCCTTCGTGACGGGAGATGTACAGTGTACGTCTTGTCACTTTGTGCCTATATGACTGGCCACATACACTGTACGTGACGAGTTATATCAGGCTTTGTAATGCCGGTATTTGCTGATTCTCAGCATTTAACAGTCATTCATTAATGTCTCAGTATTGAGGCATTAATTAATGAAATAATTAAGCTTTTTGTAAAAGCTTCTTCCTTTCATTAATGAAAGAATGAAGCCGTTACATGCAAATAGAGGACCGCAATTTGCGATCCCGTATTTGACAGCTCAAAATAGCAGAGAGGCAGCAGTGACTCACCTCACCTCTCTGCTATTTGTTTTGACAGTTCGAGAGCCCGATGTTTAGATACATTTCACTGAAAGGATACAATGTATCTTTTGAGTGAAATGTATCATTTCTGATCGTCTAGGCACGATCAAAGAGCTTTTAGTGAGATCTGAATCTGACTAAAGTCAGGATCAGTCTCTAAGGTTATTATTAGCTGTTCCTAAGTTTGGATCAGCCTAATAGCCAAAAATAAAATAAAAAAGTTAATTTATCAAGCTGTCATAGTGATTGCTTGATATAAACTGACAAGAAAAAAAAAAATTTTTTTATTTTATTTTTATTTTTTTTACAAAGTGTAAAAAAATTAAAATAAAGTGTAAAACAAAATTAGGAAAATATAAATTATATATAAATATATTTTTTATACTATAATTAATATAAAAAAATTCTAAAAAAAAAAAAATAATCAAAACTTGTGAAAAAAGTGTTTTCTTCTAGTTTTTTTCCTAATTTTTTTATTTTATTCAAACTAAGTGAGGGGTTAGGTACACATATGTGATATAATTATATAGCCCTATCTGTCCTCTAAAAAACAATATATAATATGTGTGGGTACATTTAGTAAGAAAGTATATTACTGCTGTGGAAGAATCACACAGCAAAAATGTAAAAAATGTGTCAGTCATTTATGAACAGAACCTGAAAACTAGCTCAGTCATGAAGGGGTTAAATGGATGTTGTATGTGCAGATCACTACTGCTTTCAGTCTCCACGGGAAGGAACACGATCTCTCTGCTAGGATAATCCACCCACAATTGTCATCACCACTTACTTGGGGAACCTTCCTCTTCCTCAGCCTAACGTACAGTATATGCATACTTACATTGGGCCAATCTGGACTAAAGTAAGTTTGCAAAATAATGCACACCAGTGTTTGTAGGACCTCAGCTTAAAAGGATTTATGAAAGCCTAGGGGTATTCCTCTAGATTTAGCATTTGGGTTAGTGCTGTGGAACCAGGTGGTGAGAAATTAGTAGCAAATGTTCGGGATCTTATCACTATGAAAATGAGCTTCTTGGAGAAACAAAACTTTTGTTTTGTATTTATGGAAGTGGACAAGAATTTGGGTGCTCTTTTTGGGCATATTGAACTTTGTTTCATTCAGCAAGACTAGTTATAGATGCAATATGTCCAATGGAGAGGTAGATAAGCTCCATCTTGGCTGCAGTCTTTTGTCAGGTCCCAGGCATGAAAGAGGTATTATGGGGAAAAGTGTTCCATCTCCCATTGGAGAGAGACACTGCCTTTCTGCCGATTTTCCTTGGGCTGTTGTTTGCCCATTAGAGCTGCTGTGGAGATTTTTGACTGCCGGGAGAGTTGGAGAAACCCAATAAGAGCAGGGGCCGGTATGGTGTATTTCCATGACATGCACCAGGCCATGTCTGCCATTAAAGTTTCCCTTTAAACATGTGCGTTTATGTGACATGAATCATTTAATTTCTCTATAGTGACTTGGACATATCACTCTGAAAACAAGTCCACATTTTTCAGACCAGTTTATTAGAAGACAGGAGATAACAGAACTGAGACATCTCATTAAAAAGGGAACATCAAAGAGTTCCAATGTCCTAGCTGGACAGATAAGTCAAATATGTTTAATAAAAGATTGAAAGACATCAACCTATTGGGCAAAACATCTCTTGTAAAAGAAAAGCATCAAAGAGATCCTTTGCGTAACACTAACACTAAATCATCTCTATAGAAATGCAATGACAGAAGGGTGGAGCAGCCAAAATAAACATTAAAGGGAATCTGTTAAGAGACAATTATATACATTTTAATTGCCAACTATTATTTAAAGGTGTAGGCTCCAAAGCTGCGATGAAAGCAAGCATTGGGGCTTATGAAGTGATCAGATTCCTGGCCCATCTACCAGTTCTGGATCAGTGAGTACTTTAAAGTGACACTAAACTAGGGTTGACCCTTTCCTTCAAGTGAAACCCGAACACTCTAGCGCTGCACGCAGCAATTTTTTGGATGAGAATATAGAGGAGAAAGGGAGGAGAGGCAGCCAGGAGAAAAAGCAAGAAGAGACAGCCAGAGGAGGGAGTAGGGAGACTGGCTATAGAGGACAGTATGTGCGGGATCTCAGACAGCCGCATCTGTCAAAAAAATTAAAGTGCCGATACCGGCACTTAGTGTCTTGTGTCCTGGTGTCAGCTGGCCTGAAACCTGGACACAGGACTCAAAAGCTGGACTGTCCAGCTGAATCCTGGACAGGTGGCAACCCAACACTAAACTCAGGAGTTAAATCTTAAAAATATATTTAAGTACCCTATCAACAAAATGTATCTTATTTGTGTATCACTCAGCTGTAAATCCTTAAATCATGCTGACACTGTCCTTCCTTCTGGAGGGTGGCTACTTTTGTTCCTCATGGTCCTTGTGTGTGTATTATAAAGTAGCCACCACTCCAAGCTCGTTCCCAATATGGACTACAATCTCAATACAAATTGGTAAACTAAACGTGAGAGTATAGTCCCATCCCTGGAGCGAGCTTTATATCCATGCCCCGATAATAAAAGATGCAACATTCTCATTTTCAACTGCTTTTTTTTGTAGCTATTTATGAGTGACAATATTAAAAATGTTATGATTAATATCATAAAATAATTAAATAATGATGGATAATATTGTTTGGGTTTCCTCCCCCCACATTGGTCATTGTGTGATCACTGCAATATGCAAGTTAATGTGCGTTAGCTACAATTAATTTTTTTCATGAAATCACACTACTGGGTATGGAAAGTGTTAATGGGTGTGGTCCCATGCAGTGCTGACACAGTCGTCCAATGAGGAGTGGGACTTTTGGGTATTAATTGCATTGACATGTGTTGTTCTTAAGTCCAATGTATATCCCACCGCACTCCTTACTGGTCTGCCCCTTGGAAATGGGTGGTGCAGTGGCTACGGATGGTACTGCTTGAATCCAAATAGATATGTCACCAGCACACCAGAATAAATATTCATACGACGTCTTAATTGACGCATGCACATCGTGTCACAAAGTAAAGCAACGTTTCAGGGCCACCGTGGGTCCCTTCACCAGGCTCATTATGACCATGTTAAAAACAAAACATTGCTTTCTTTGTGACAAGATAATCATGCGTCAATAAAGATGTAATTTGAACATTTATTCCCGTGTGCTGGTGACATGTCTCATCTATATGTTCTTACACGCACTTTTCTGTGGAAGCTGTTAACGGCAAAATGCGTTAAAGCAAACGCACCTTTTAACCAGCGCAAACCTCTCTCCATGATGCCTGGTTAACTTGCATCCACTTTTGTAAGGTGAGCCAGAATTACTGCACCCTGTTAGCTGACAAGTGGCTCAAACTTGCGCTAGAGCTGGGATGGGAACCTGTGCTTCCTATGTAAGGTTCCTGCTCAGATGCAATACACTCCGACATGAATAATTAGTCCAGTTATGTGATCATGGGGAATTTGGACTGCTGAGATGATCTCTGCATACCAATGTTGTTTTGAGTCCTGTATGAAGTCATTCGGTTATTGGGTTCCCAGATTTTCAATATCAAATGTTCAACTGGACTATATGTGTAGTGTGTTTCAGTGCTACATGTGTACATCTATGAATGGTTACAATCCTTCATGCCAACACTTATTTCCCATCAACGTCTTCCGGGACAGCATTGCAAGAGATGGAATCTCCTCCTCAAACCACAGGAAACATGTCACCCATTCAGATTTAACTTCTCCTTTCTCTCAGTCTTTGTGTTTCCTCGGTCAACTGGAGAACGCATCACTGGGACGCTGGGGAAGCCTCCATCTTGCAGTTTCTGCCTGGGTGTTTCCTCCTTAATACCAACCCAGTATAGGATGCCGGTGCATGCTTACCCATTTTTGCAGCCTAGCAAATCCTCCTGTGCAACTGAAGGGGGTCCGCTGGCTTTCCTTTCTCCCTCAGTGCCCAGCGAGGGCCAGGACTGACGTCACCCCCTATTGCTGAACCCCTGGAAATGAGCGTCCTCCTGTCAGAGGGCGTTCGCGCAGCTTCCGGGTCCCTGGGACGCGTTCCACGACCGTAAAGACTGCTTTGCTGCGCTTTGTCTGTGTCCCGATATGAATCTTCAAAAACCACAATGTTAATGTCAATAATTAGCTCAGACAAGCTAGGAGCATATCCAAACAATACAATCAAGCAGTGCAAAATATATGAAAACAAACGCTTATGCCATCTCCAAAGTAGATGCAGATTACCCACAGATTTGCATACACATAGGGTATTCTAATACAAGTTTAAGTGTCCCTTTAAATCAAAACAGTGAATTGTGCAGAAAAAATATTATGCAACAAAACAAAGGAATAAATGAATGAACATTTAAACATATATAGTCCCAACAAATGGTGTCTCACAACTAAAAAAAATCCAAAATGTTCAAATGCCGGTTTTCTGTGCTTCTACATGATAATGAATTGCCCTTACCAGAAAGATGCAATGTTTATGCAGTAATAAATCAGAAGGAGCACAACTCCCTCCTTTCCTTTATCTCTCCTCTTTCCCGGGAAGGAGAAAACTCAGATTTCTGCTTCAAATGGACCTCCGCCCTCTGTGTCAGAACGCTCTGGTGTGCCGTGTGATGATAATTTAGACCACACTAAATCCTCTCTCAGACTTTATCACTCAAAGATGTTCCAGGTGAAGGATAAAAAAGAGAGAGCTCCCATAGTGCAGTACTATTTAATTAAGAGCTTTTATTAAGATAAAAACACACTTACAAAAAGGACAAAGCGGTGACAGCATAAAATTTCCTTGCGGTGCCAGACGTGGAAGACGAACGCAGACTCCTCCCTTGATGCGTTTCGTCAAAGGACTTTTTTTAAAGGGTGTCTCAGGTGTTCCAGATGACTGTGTATGGCACTTCCGATGCTAGTGACATCACTTCTGGGTTCCGAGGCCCTGCACTCCAGGCCTCTTTCTGGCAGGGGGAGGAAGGAGAGGGCCTTTGGCTGGTCATATCCAAGTGCCACTCTCAGTAGTGACTCTGAGGACGCCGGCGGTTCTGTCTGTATTCTCAGCATACTCTGCACAACCTATGCAATCTTCAGCAGCAGCAGACACAGGTCCATCTGGCACCAGCCCAGCTCAGGTAAAGGTGGATTCTATATTTAAGATCTCACCACCCTGTTCCCTCTTACTTTCTTCTCCACCTGGAGTCTCTTGGTGTAGGGTGCTTTGGTGCTGAGGGGCCTTCTTGACCTGGATGCTGGGCAGTAGATTGAACTTTATGTCCTCCTCTTGGTTACTCTTTTGTCAGGCTAAGGCTTCAGATAAAATGAAGGTGGCATCTAAGAAGAAATGTGCTGTTTGTTCGTTTAAACTTAGCTCGAATCATTCTAAACCTTTGTGCCAAAAGTGTATTGACAATTTATTTAAAGAAGAGTCCATGTCAGCTTGTAGCAATCTTCTGTCTACGGTTAAGGAGAAATTATCTTCCACTTTTCAATCATTTCGCTCTTTGTTAGAAAATGGGCGGACCCTGAGAAGAAGCCTTTCAGGTCTAAAAATCTTAAGCAGAGGTTTTCTTTTGACAATGACTATGCTTTAGTTTGGAACAAGATGCCCAATCTGGATGCTTCTTTGGCTAAGGTTTCTAAAAAATCAGACTTAGCTTTTGAGGACATGGGGGTTCTCAGAGATCCCATGGACAAGAAGATGGAGATCTTGCTTAAGAGAGCTTGGGATTCTTCTCATATGGATCTTAAACCTGCCTTATCCATTACTTGTGTGGCTAGAAATCTGGAATCTGGCTTTCCCAATTGAAGACCCACTTGCTGGTCAAGACACCCAGAGAACAGCTCTTGGACTGTTTTCCAATTCTCTTTAAGGCTGTTGGATTTATTGCAGATGCCTCTGTCGCTTCTATTAGGATGACTGCTAGGTCCGCTGCACTTATTAACTCATCTCGCCGGGCCTTGTGGCTAAAAGCGTGGAAGGGTGATTCAGCCTCAAAGTAAGGAGGATAAGCCTAAAAAGCATTGGTTGGGTCAAAAAGGCAGAGGGAGAGGGGGGATTCTCTTTAATCCTCCCTCCCAAGCCCCAAAGCAGCAATGACTGTCTTCTTCCAGTGGGCGAAAGGTTGGGGGGGGTTCTCCCATGCTGGATGGAGGCTACCTCCAATCAATTTATCCCGAACCTAATAAAAGAGGGATACAGGTTGGAGTCCAGCAATTTACTTCACAGACGTTTTCTTGTTACAAACCTACTAAAGCAGTCGAACAAAGCAGAGACTCTATGTCTCCTGTTAGTAGACCTGGTAGACCAGGTTCCAAAGGTCCAATTATACATTATTATCAATTTAAAGCTCTCCCGTTTGACCTGTCTTCAGCCCTCGAATATTCTCAAAGGTGTTATTGAGGCTCTTGCAGTGGCGGACCTTGGGAACAAAGGGCCCTAGTGCAAGATTATTTTTGCCCCCCCAAAAACCCCACAAACCCCCCTAACCCATATCCCCTTTAGCAACCACAAAAAAAAAAAAGTTGGAAAAATGGCATTGCTGGATAAAGTACTGCTGAGATTTGTAGTCCTCTATAGAGGGTGCCATTCTGTATTGCAGCAATGCAGAATGGGACCTGCTATATAGAACTACAAATACCAGCTGTACTTTATACAGCAATGCCATCAATTGGGCTAAAAAATAAATAAATAATGATTTAATTTATTAACTTACCTTCACCTCCTCTGGCTGTTTCCTGGTGGGGGAGGCTGCAGAAAACCACC
>NW_017307270.1:24818-57176 GCF_000935625.1 Nanorana parkeri | reverse complement strand
GCCGGGAGTGTCGGAAAGACCTGATACTCCTGGCGCAGAGATGAGGGGGCCCGTCGGCCGCCGAAAACTGTGGAGGGAGCCGAGAATAAAGAAAAAGCCTACAGGCACTGCAGGGGGCAGCCCTGGGCCTCGGCTGTGAGGACCCAGCAAACAGCCGCCTGAGTACACGGGCACGCTGAGATGGACACGTCACACACAGGGGGCCCGTCAGCCAATACTCCCGGCGCAGAGATGGGGGGCCTGTCGCATACCGATCCGATGGTAACCGGCGGCCTGACACCAACAGGCCCCCCCATCTCTGCCCAAGGCTGTGTTTGAATAGATACTGGGCCCCCGTAGGCTCAGGCCCCGGTGCTGCGGCACCGTCAGCACCGGGGGTAGTTCCGCCACTGGGCTCTTGTACCTTTGAGACTTCAGGGAATCGACATAATTCCCTATCTAGATGACATCCTGTGTTCTGCCACTTCGGTCAACCAGCTAGAAAGAAATTTAGTGGTAACACAGAATTGGTTACAGGATCTGGGATGGATCATGAATCTTCAGAAATCCAATCTAGTTCCCTTGCAGGTAATTACCTACCTGGGTTATGATTTATGAATTGAATACAGTAGAACAGAAAACTTTTCTTCCTCAGGAAAAGATTCAGAGGGTTTGTTTAGCAGTCAGTCAGCTTCAAAGGAGTCATCCAGTCTCCTTAAGAGAGATGATGTCAGTCCTGGGACTTATGACCTCTTGCTTACCCACAGTAAATTGGGCACGATTTCATCAGAGGCCACTTCAACTTCAAGAAAGTGGAATCATTCTCTAGACAGTTTAGGCTCTGTGGTCCTCCTTCCTTCATCTGTGAAGAGAAGCTTGTGGTGGCGGCGGCAGCAGCAGCAGCGGAATCAGACATATCTTCGGTCTGGTCTTCAGACGTTTTTCAGGCCTCAGTAAAACTGATGACGGATGCAAGCTCCTGGGGGTGGGGGGGCACCAGATAACGCAGGGTCAGTGGTCACAGAGAGAGTCAAGGATATCCTCAAACTGGAAAGAATTGAAAGCGATAGTGAATGCAATCGGAGCCTTTCAGGGCAGGCTGAAGGGCCATCATCTATTAGTGTTCTCAGACAACATAATATCGGTCATCTATCTAAACAGGCAGGGAGGCACAAGAAGTCTTCTCCTGCAGAATCCAGCCAAATAATGTTTTTTCTGGGCAGAAATGAATCTGGCCTCCTTGGCAACAGTTCACTTGAAGGGAACCCACAATGTCCTGGCAGATTAGCTCAGTCGTCATCAAATACTTCAGGAGTGGAGTTTAAACCCAGAAGTTTTTTCTCTCCTGTTAGCGAAATGGGGCCCTCTAGTAGTGGATCTTTTTGCCTCACAGGAAAATGCAACGATAGATTTATTGGAGACGCTCACAGTGCTATGAAGACGCCTTCTCCTCCTTTCGTGAATGCGCATTCTACTAGAGCCTCAGCAGCCTCTTGGGCCGAGAGAGCTGGTGCTACCCCGAAGCAAATTTGCAAAGCTGCCACATGGACGAGCTTCTCTACCTTCGTCCGACATTACCGCTTGGATATATTCTTTAGGCAGGGGAGTCCCGAGGCCGGGTGTCACCCGAAGCGGAGACCAATTGACAACCTACCATGATGTCATCACCCATGCGCGGCCATCTTGGTGACGGACGCCGGCAGAGAGAGGAGGGGACGTTCACCCAGCGGGATGGAGGTATGCTGCCGGGTCCCCTCCTCTCACCTGACACTGTCGGGCTCTCGGTCCTTGACCGAGTGCCCGACTTTTCATAGGGGGTGTCACCCCTCCAATGGTGGCACCTGGGTGCGAGCCGCACCCCCCTTGTGACGCCACTGCTTCAGGGTATCAAGCCATTGGTAGAAAGGTACTTCAAGCCGTGGCCCCGCCCTAGATATGGGTAAGTTCTTGGTTATCCTCTCGCAATGTTGTCCTAGAAGATGTATGTATATATATATATATATATATGTACTTACCAGTAACTCTATTTCCAATACTCTTCCAGGACAGCAGCTACCCACCCTTTAATGTTTATTGTTGTGGTTTTTGCTGGTGGTGGCATCTGTTTTTGCTTTTCTCTAGTTTTCCTCCAGTAGTCATGATGAATGAGGTACTGGAGAAGAGGCAGGCCTTTTAAATCTGAATGGGTGATGTGTTTCCTGTGGTTTGGGGAGGAGACTCCATCTCTCGCAATGCTGTCCTGGAAGACTATTGCAAATAGAGTTACCGATAACTCTAACTCTGGATTTTACTTCACGTGCTTGAACATCCATATTGTTGTTAGATATAAAGGCAGGATGAAGGACTGGATAGCTGCAGCTTAAATGATCAGTGAAGTGGTTTCCAATAGCAGCACTTTATAGTTAGTGGTCCTGTACCTTTTGGAATGAATTGTGACACAATGCCATGATGGAAGAATGCAGAGCCGCCCTGTAAACCATAAGAATGGAGAGGAGTTACAAGGATTTATTTGATTTATAACCATCTGAGTGTATTGCTGGGACATACCATATATGCTGAGACACATGCAAACATTAATGAAATCCTGTTATGATGGACACCTGTCTAACCTCACTAAGAATGAATAAGTGCTGATACAATCATTCCTTCTTTATAAAAGAGTGACTTTCAGACACTTTTTTTTGCAACATGGTAATAGTGTTTTGAAAGAGAGTGTTGCATCTTTTATTACCAAGGCATGGAAATCAAGCTCACTCCTGTGATGGACTATACTCTCACGTTTAGTTTACCAATTTGAATTGAGATTGTAGTCCATCACAGGAGTGAGCTTGGAGCGGTGGCTACTTTACAACACACACACAGGTAGCATGGGGAACAAACGTAGCCACCCTCCGGAAGGAAGGACAGTGTCGGCACCAATTCAGATACGATTTGAGGATCTACAGCCCAGTGATACACAAATAAGATACATTTTTGTTAATAGTTAAAAAGGTACTTAGATGCATTTTGAGAATTTAACTCCTGAGTTCAGTGTCACTTTAAAGAACTCAGCCTACTGTAAATTTGCTTTTGGAAGTATTAAAAATCTGTGCTTACATTTCTGCATAGCAGTATGGTCTTCCAGAAATCCACGGTACAAGCCTGTGCTTCCTGCCCTCTGCCTCCTTCATTTCCTTTCTGTTAGACCACTAGCCACTGTGCAGTCTAATAACCTCCCCCTTGTAGTTCTATTGTAGCTAGAAGGAAGAGATCCCGACTCCACCCACTGCAGTGTATGCTGGGATGTGAAGTCTAAAGCTTACCACACACCCTGCAATCTGATTGTCTCCTTTCGATCTACCTATAAGTATGTAGTGCAAGGACCTGCATGGTTGGATGCAGATTGATTGGATGCATTTGTTAGCTACTATTACATAGATTTGGCAAGTTTAAAATTGATTGTACAAAAATTGTATGGTCAGATTGTAACGTGTGCAGTGACCTTTAGACAGCTGGTCTGGCCCCACCCACTCTCAGTGCAGCATGTGCTCTGTCACACCTCCTTTCCTGGGACTGGGCGGAACTGTTGCTCTGTGTAATGCAGCTGCAGTTCCAGATGACCTGTTGGATTGTGAGGAGGTAGGGTGACTTCAAAGCAGGGGGCTTTGTCATGCAGAGACACCTGTCAGGAATCGGCCATGAAAGTAAAATATGCCAAACCCTAACCCACATAAGAAAAAAACAAAACTGTAAGATTCATTTTACTTGAAACACAAATATAAAATGAGCATCTATCCTGCATGCAAGGACAACCCAAACCACATACAACATAGCAACAGCTGCATGTGTCAGTGGTAGTTCACATGTAATCTTATAGTACATATGTACTACGACATAACTGCCATTGACAGATGCATGCATTGTCAACCTTGCAGGGATATGTAAAATGTGTGGCGCAATTTTTTATTTTTGCACGTAGGCGCATCCGATGCGTGTTTGCGTAGTACTTGCGTGTACGTAGGGGACTTAAAAACATATTTTTTTGCTACTTTACTAGCTTCACCAGCTACTTCTCCTGGCTGTAAGAGCCAGAGAATGTGCACAGTGACACAGCGGTTAGAAGCCTGCTAATCTCCCTCCGATCTGTCCCGGGCCCGCACGGGGAACAGCTGAGCCCAGGGAAGCCGGCAGCGGTGGGGGGGTGGCACAGCGCCGCACCAACGACTAATCACGTGCACATAAACAGCAATTGCCCGCTGTTTAACACGATACCTGGAACACGTTTGCAGCAACAGCCGTGTTGTTGGAATAACCACTTCAAGCGGATGACTTGTAATTATGTGAACCCACATGAATTAATTGAAGTACTCACTGATCTAGAACTGGTAGGGACCAGGTCTCCAATAACCTCATAAGCTCCATGCTTGCTTTCAGGCAGTTACTAAGACATGCAAATATGACTGGCTAAGAGCCTGAGCCACCAAAAAGAAAAATGAAGCAATAGCAAAGCTGATATTTTTATTCTGATGGAATCCCTAAACCAGAATTTTCTAAGTGTGCCCCTCAAGTCCCTCCAATAGTCAATCAGGGGAATTCAATATCGCGTTTGCACCAGAATTCTGGAGGTAATGCAGCCTGAGAAATGTCTGCACCAAGTTCAAAAACATGCTGCACCATTTTCCGGACTAAATTCAGGTCGTTCTCATTTCTGCCATACTTCATTCTGGCGCTCTGCTTGCAACATATTCAATAAATAAACTCCAACAGTCCGGTAATAAGAAAAGTGATGCAAAGTACTTTATAGCGCAACTAGTCTGTCACATGTTCATATTGTATGCGTCTGTCAGAGGATATTGGTGTATCCTCACTATATAAAAGTTGAAGCTGCATGTTTACTGTTGTCACTATGTTTGCCAGAAGAAGGGACCCTGCGTGGCTCGAAACGTCGGCTGTATGACGCATGTGACAAGTCAATAAACAAGTGCCTATACTACTTGCACATATCCTCGAGTGCTGGTGACTTACGTTATGGACTGTTTCTGTCATGCTACGGTGCCATCCGTGTTGTCACTTCAAGCACCAATTTCCTGTTAAGGTCTATATGCTGTACGGAGTGGTGGTGACTTCTTGATATTTGTCAGAGGATGACATGCACATGACAGGTGCCACAGTCCTCGAGGAGCCAAATGAAATCCGTCTCAGAAACATATGGGACATTTTGGACGGAGATGACACACGTCTAGATTTTATCAGTGTGCAGAAATTGGTCCCAAAGTTTGTCTCTCAAGCCAGTGCTAGTTTCATAGACTTGCATCAAATTCATGAATGCTTTGCGGCCATGTGACACAAATAACGACACTATTCTTGTAACCAAGTCTTTTCCTGTGTCTCAGCAATACTCTTTTTGAATTCTCCTGAATGTATTGCAGGTACCAACACCCGTATATAAAAATCACATTGCCATGACACTTCCTTTATCATGCACATGTGAGGTGTCCAGCACAACTGTTGGTGCGCAGGTTATGGTGTACAAGAGTTTCTGCATACAGTTGGATGACTGCTAAAAGACAAATCCAGGAAGGCAGTACAGAGACTGGTAGCTCTGCCGATGACTTCATACCACTGAGGAATGAAAGCTGTGACCTCAATCTTGTATTTTCTTTATGAGTATAGAGGAGTAGCATTAAGTTCCTGCGGAATGTTTTCATTATGGTAACTGGTATTTTGGGGATACCGTTGGGTGTTTTCATTAAAGCTATAAGGGTTAGTTCACACCAGAAACTGCATCACAACTGCGTGCGTCTGCACAGTTGCACTGCAATGTGTTTTGATGCGTTTGCAATGCATTTTTTTAAACTGCACTCAGGGTTAGTTCACACCAGAAACTGCATCACAACTGTGTGCGTCTGTGGCACAAGACACAAGAAAGGAAAGCATTGTAATGTATTTTGACTGCAGCAGTCAAAATAAACGGACTGCATCACAACTGCATATGGTGTGAACTGGCCTATTGTTAGCACTTGGGTGGTATACAACTATTTCACACCTTGCATTTATATGATTGAGCATAAATGGACTCACCACATTGCTGTTTATGTACCCTGTTCATTGCACCAAAATCCGGGTTCAGCTTTCCACAAATCTCCCTCCACTTGGCCATCTTCTGTCGGTTGTTTTTGTACTGGGGATGCTTGCTGTCGTACAGCAGGGGACAGTCCTGCACATATCTGATAAATTCTTCAGCATCCACACCTTCCATCTCTGTTATTTCTCTCCACACTCCAACCAGGAAGTCCAGGGATGATGACAATCAAATGTGAGTTGTTTTTTTATGCGTTCCGTTTGCAATGCATTTTGGACAAGTAGGACAAGCAGTCGTTTTTCTGACTGCAGTTAAATCGACTGCAATGGTGTGAATTAGGCACAAGAAAGCCCATAGGAAAGCATTGGGATGTATTTTAACTGCGCACAACTGCATATGGTGTGAACTGGCCCCAATTATGATTTGTATAATGTTTGCTCTGTGTTGTGTATTTTATGTTGCCTTTTTGTATCAAATGGTTGGATTGGTCAATAACTGTCTGTATCTTTGAGCCATCTCTATATTCATTCATTCTTTGTATACTTTTATGTTTGTTTCTGAACTCCCCCTGGATTCGTCACATAAACTAGACCTGGTATCAAGCTATTTATCACAGTCCAGCATACCTGTGCTTAGTCTATTCAGGGCTGAGCAACAGGTTTACGTTAATGTCCCCCTTACTTCTACTCCCTTCTATCACACCATTACGCTGCCAGAAGTGAAGAATATACCTGGTACATCCTCATGATTGACATGCAAATCAAATCAAAGTCTAATAGCTTACACAGTGCAACTTCTGCTCCTGGTAACCATGCAGAGCAGAAGAAAAGAAAAGCAAAGTTGAGTATGTGCTGCTGGTGAACGGGAAAGGGGGGGGGGGGGGGGGAGAACTACATCCAGGGCATTGAGTCAGGGTATACAGAAACCAGAGGCAACCAGGAAACTTGGACTTTCAGGATTTTCTCACCAACTCAAAAAAATTCAGGTAGAAGCACAGAAAATCAATTCTTTTGAATGCTCGCTTGCAGTGTTTATCCTTTCATCATTTTTGTCACTTGCAGTGTGCCTTTGAGCTGGCTTGAAAATGTGACTACTCTAGGAGTCAATTACCTAGCACAGCTCCCTCTCTAATTGCATATCATAGCCCTCCCCTTATACTAGGAGTCTCTAATTACTCCTCCTCCACACCTCACATAACCTTCTATGTAGCTGCCAGGGAAGGGGGGTACTATACACTTGAGTGACAGCTCTGAGTCTGCTGACATCACATCCAAGATGGTGGCATGCAGCAGTGTTCTCAGGGTATTTGGATGTCTACATAGGGAGTCTTTACAGATAAATAATTCACATAAAGAAGTTAAATGCACATATAATCTTATTGGAAGATTGTTGTCTGGTGACAGGGTCTTTCTAAAGCACATTTCAGCTTTTCAAAGTTATGAACTGCAACGCCACTCAGCCCAAGCCAACGTGGTGACACCCCCCGGGAGATATATCCATGACAGCCTGGGCTCACAGGAAGCAGTCTGAATGACACTGGTCATTATTCAACCCAGAAGAGGACAAGTCCCAAACAAAGGGTGAGTAATGCACTGAAAGCTGAAGTTTTATTTTTAAACCTTATGCACTCTTTATTGTTCCGCTATAACACTGAATTTCCTTTAAAAATAGCAATATTTAAATAAATGAAATCCATAGAGTGCAGGGAACATAAATATATTTGCACAAGCTTAGGTTTTACCAGAATCTTTCAATTAATACATAAGCAGAAAAAAAAATTGTGAAAATCCGCACAGGCTTACTTGCTGAGGCTTTACCTTCCCTGATGCACATTTACTGCTACGCACTACAAAAGCAAACAAAAGATTAAGGGCTCATTCAGACGAGGAGTTTATTTCCAGAGGCAGATTACTGTGACAAGGATCTGCGGGTTCCTGAAGCAGGAATCACAGCGGACAGCTGTGGCCGCTCACCCTGTAAAAAGCAATGCCAGGATGACAGCAGCCGCAGATGTATGCAGTGATTGCATCCGGTTACAGACCGCCCATCAACGCAAACTTACCGCCTCCAGAAATAAACACCTTGTGTGAATGAGGCCTTGCACACATACTATGAGCCAAATAACAATGAAGGCAGCCGCTGCAAACTGCTCAACTGTTTAAAAAAAAATACTCTAGGCTTCCAATTACAAATTGAGAAGACTCCATGCGAAAAATGCAGGTTCTGCATTAATTTAATTGTATTTAAAGTATCATCCATCACACACACAACACCTACTAAAGCCAGTATGACAGTACATACACACAACATAGGCTTTGGTTATGAATAGATGAACAGATGGGTACCTGCTTTCACTTACTTTAAGTGGTTTCATTTTTTTTTTTAATCTCTGTAATATGTTCACTGAAACAGAAATTCTTGTCATGTTTCAACACAGAAGAGAATTATGGGGCAGTATTCAATTTATAGGAAGATATTAAATGCTAATACTACACTAACTTACATTATAAAACAAAGAAAAGAAATCAGTGAACAAGTATCCAAACAGCTTCCTCTAATCTACACAGTGAAAAGCATGAAAGTCATCTCAAATGGGTTCTACTTGCTGGATTCAGTAATTGCCTTCATATGCTCTAGGCAGAAGGGTCTGATCACATATTTACAAAAACAAAGCATCAGGCCACCATTTCGAGCCTTATTAAACAGGCGCTTTGGTTACATAAAATAGTGAACGCCACCTCTCACTCCACCACTGACTCCTAGGGCACATAAATCTTCATTCACCATTTATACACAAAGATCTCTTAATCGCGACTTTCGGGAGAACTGGAACGAGACTGCCGTTTAGGAGAGCTCTGGGATGGTTCTCCGCTTCCAGATTTCTGGTTGTATTTCTTTTCGGGTGTACGACTGGGAGATCGGGATCTGCTGGCAGAACGAGAAGAGCCACGAGATTTCGACTTGCTGCGGGATCTGGAGTAGCTTCTTGACCTGGACCTGCTTCTGAGGGAAAACCACTAGTTTAGCATAATCATAATCCCAAAGGACATCTATAGCCTAATATCAGTGCAGCGCAATCTACAGAAAAAACAGGCAGAGCGGCAATTCTACAGAATATCACTTTTGCACTTTAACATGTGACAAGCTGGGATACTCAAATTCTCTGAGCAGTTACATAGCTCAGCCTATCTGGCTTATTCAATAAGACAGTGTAAATGGCCAAGTACAAACATCTGTACTTTTAGCAACCGTCAGAATCCACTCTGTACTGTTAAATGGTTGTGGTGGATTACCAGACCTTGCTTGCAGTTTATTGAATAAGCCTGTAACTATTAAACCAAAAGAAAAACCCCGCAACCATTTTCCACTTTGCAACATCAGCTTTTTAGTAACTTTTATACCTGAATACAAGTTCCGAGCTTTAAAGTGAACCCATGCTCACTTAAAGCTCCCCAAATCACTGACAAATGTGAATAGGCACCTATGGGTGCCTGCACATGTTGATATACTGTGCAGCATGTACCAAGAGCCACAACACCCAAAGTACTTTGCTGCCTATATGGAAGATTAAATTACAAGATTTAAAATCCCAACTAGGCCTTCCCATTCCTCACTACTGACCATCATAGTGATGAATAACCAGGTGTGAGTTCAGGAATCAAAGTTGCTATTTACTTTTGGAGCTACAGGGCCACTTAGCAAAGTAACTTAACATCAGTGCAAGGGCCCATGTGCCTGCCAATTAGAGCTTGAACATACATTTACATTAAAGGAAACTAGTAGCTGATTTGTATGGGATTTCAAATACTTGCTCTCTACTAGTTATTTACTCCCCATGGTTATTGAGTACTAAACATGAATAATATCAATAACAAAAGAAGAGAAAGATGAAATTTACCTGTGCTTCTTGCGATCTTCAATTAGCTTTATTTTACGACCACTGAGCTCCATGCCATCCAATTTTTCCATAGCGTTCTTCATATCATTATAGGATGCAAATTCCACAACCCTAACAGTAAAACAAAAATGATTAGCTGAACAATAAACAAACCAAAACATGGCAGCTGCATTTGATTGTGTGTAAAATCCCAAGCAGTGTGACTAGTGCATGAACGAATTGACAACATGACCAAAAGTCAACTCAGAACATGTGGCCGGTTATCTCTTACAAACAATGGAGGGAGCGGAGGGTGGCAATGACGACTGATGAAGATAAGTGATCTTTGGAGGGTGCTTTGGTTCCGAGTCATCATAAAAGGGTAGTTACACTTAAAGTGACATTAAACCCTCAGATTTTTTAACTTAAACCAATACTGTAATGTGTGCCTTACTGTAATCCATGGTAGTTTCCCTTCTATTTGCTGCTCTTCCTTTTAGGCCCCGTTCCCACTGCGCGATATGCAAATCGCGCGTTTGTTGCGCGATTTGCATATTGCGCGACACTGCGAGATTTGCCGCGCGATATCGCGTTCAAGCTTGCATTGAGCAAGCTTAAATCGCGGCTAAATCCGCTCCAAAAAGGGTCCTGCTGTAGCGACACAGGACCCGCGACAGCAGGACCCTTTGCCCTATTGGATTGCATTGGAGCGCGATATCGCGCAGTAATTTGCCGCGATATCGCGGGAATTACCCGCGACAGCAGGAGCCTTTGCCCCATTGGATTGGAGCGCGATATCGCGCAGTAATTTGCCGTGATATCGCGGGAATTACCGCGCGATAAATCGCTCAATGTGAACGGGGTCTTAAATCCTCATGTCTTCTCATGCTTGGGGAGAACTTCCCTTTGCAGCTGACTGCCTCTTCCTGTAGTGCTGGCTCAGGTTGCAAGCCTACACACAGACACCATGTATCCATTTCAGAGACAAGGCAGTCTGCTGCAAAACAGAAGTTCTGCCCAGCATGAGAACAGATACAGATTTAAAAGGAAGAGCAGCAAAGAGAAGGGAAACAACCATGGATTACAGTAAGGCACACATTACAGTATTGTTTTATGTTAAAAAATCTGAGGGTTTAATGTCACTTTAACTGTATCAGTATTAGATCCACGGCCTCTTGAGTTGAGACTCAAAATTGTACCAATCAGATTACTAACAATCACACGACATACAGAATGAGAACAGATGCCTGCATTTTTTTCACATATCCTAGAGCCTGTCAGGAGACCCCAAGCCTAGGGAGGTCAAAATGCAAACAACAAATTCAAGCTCTGGAGATTTAAGGATGTGTCAGAGCTGGGCATAGCTTACTGAGTACCCCAGATTCTGGATTTCCCGGACACTCTAGCTAAATGGACAAACAAATGTCTTGGGAGGTTTTATTGCTTAGGTTAGGCACACTTTGCTTAACATACTTCAGAAAAAAAATCACTCGTTAGAAAGAAAATATACACCGATCAGCCATAACAATATGACCACCCGCCTAATATTAAGTAGGTCCACTTTTGCTGCCAAAACAGCCCTGACCCACTGAGACATGGACTCCGCTAGACCTCTGAAGGTATGTTGTGGTATCTGACACCAAGCTGTCAGTAGCAGATCCTTTTCCAGCACATCCCACAGATTGAGATCTGGAGAATTTGGAGGCCAAGTCAATACCTCAAACTTGTTGTGTTCCTCAAACCATTCTTCAACCATTTTTGCAGTGCGTCAGGGCGCATTATCCTGCTGAAACTGGCCACTGTCATCAGGGAATACCGTTTCCATGAAGGGGGTTATTTGGTCAGCAACAATGTTTAGGTCGGTGCTATGCAGCCCCATACGCAACAAACCAGATGCACTGTGTTCAGACACCTTTCTAACTGAACCACCATTAACTTTTTCACAATTTGAGTTACAGTAGCTGTTCTTTTGAATCGGACTACACAGACCAGCCTTCGCTCCCCACGTGCATCAATGAGCCTTGGCCACCCATGGCCCTGTCAATGGTCAGCGGTTTTCCAACCATCAACAACTTTTGGTAGGTCCTGACCACTGCAGACCTGGAACATCCCACAAGAGCTGCAGTTTTGGAGTTGCTCTGACCTAGACATATAGCCATCACAATTTGGCCCTGTCAAAATCGAATCCTTTCACTTGCCCAGTTTTTCAGCTTCCAACAAATCAACTTCAGGGATAAAATGTTCACTTGCTGCCTAGTAGATCCCACCCACTTCCAGGTGCCATTGTAACCAGATAATCAATGTTATTCTCTTCACCTCTCAATGGTCAGAATGTTACGGCTGATCAGTGCATATCTCTGGTCAATCTGCCTTCAGATAGTTAAGTTTACATCACTACTCCTAGTTAATAAAAATTAAATGTACACCATAAAATAAGCCAGGTTACAGAATTCCGGTACATACCCTTCATTCCGGTTACCCCTGTGTGCATCAACATAAGTCACCTCTCCCGCTTTTCTCATAAAATCCTTCAGATCCTGAAACAATTAGAGATACATTAGCCTAAATCAAGGTAATTGTCTATCTATATAGAAACAAAATGAATATATTGATAATGAAGTGACGGGAGCTTGTTTTAAGTAAAAGATCCTAAAATAAATCAGTGTTAGTGTCATGTAGGAAAAGAGAGCTACATTGTATATTATACTGGTGCATTAAGTGTCTGCAGTGTAAGCACAGCATAGCATGTTAAACTTTCTGATAAAACAGACTTTACTAAGTTAATGTTACATGAGAAATGCAAACATATGGAATAATATAATAAATTGTAGCTCTTTTGTTTAACAAGATGATTGATACATATGCTTAACTAGTGTCCGAGTTTATAATTTGGTATTATATTATTTCAAGCCCAATTTACTTACCACAGGACACAACCAGAGGTCGGAGGTACCTTAAGCAAAGAGCCGCTTCTCCATAACCTAGATGACCTTGTGAGCAACTCACTTACAATGAGAAGGGCGGAAGGCGGCAGGAGAGCACCAGAGTCTCAGTAAGTGAGTGAAGTTAACCCTGAAACCACTGGATGCAATCACAGGAAATGGCTAGAGAACCTGAGGCTGACCTGAGCTAGCCACTCTTGCTCAACCTGGGCAAACCAAGATCTAGACCGGCAAAGCGGGAGGGTGATAGGAACCAAAAGGAAACTTCAGAACAGGCCCAGCCCTAGAATTTCAGCCATTAGCAAACCAAAAATTCTTGGGCTCTCCTCCACACAAGAGAAACGAGGCTTAACCCAAAGAAAGGCTGTTAAAAGAGGTTCAAAATGCACTTGGTTAGATATATGATTGTGGAAAAAAAATATTTACTACAACACAGGAAGGATCAATATCAGTTTAGTACGGGTATAAACAAAAAGGAAGATGTGTAACTTTTTGAAAAACACTATTAAAACGTGTTAATATCTTTGTGTAGTTTTGGATAATGAGCCATCCTCAGAACAGAAATAATTTGTTAACCACTTCAACATTTGTAAAACAGATTTCACAACTGACTGCCAAAAGGCTAAAATATAGAACTGGGAGATCTGAACTCAAATCCATCCAGAACAGTTCAGCTTTTGGCAGAAAGTGATAATGAAGCAGATTTGTTAAAGTAGGCCTATAGTAAAAAAAAAACAATTCTCATTTAATTAAGCAATCATTTTCCTTGATTTAAAAACTTATTGGGTTGGTTATAGATTTACTTAAATGGGCATATATATATATATATTTTTTTACTATAGGTCCACTTTAAAGTGATTCGGAGAGGATAGGTATTATATTGAAGCAGCCAAAGCTGACTTGCTTTTTAACAGTGCAAGTTTCAGGGCTGTCATCATATCCTGACCTGGAACAAAGATGCAGTCATTAAAGTCTAAACTGCTCCATTCTCCATACTTATTCCAGATCAGTAACATGCTAGGTAATAAATCTATGATCTGCATAACAGCCCTAGAGCTTGAGTCAACAGAGTCAGTGATGGCAGCTACTGTACTTTTATGTTCACAGGTCCCCTTCAAGTTACTTACCTACTCCACTGTAAACATCCACACCTCCCAGTCTCCCCACTTTTCTACTCCTACAGCTGTGACAGTCAGTGTGTTGATAGTTCCCTCACTGAAGTCACCACGTTTAACCTTAAAGTTACCCAAACTAGCAAAGACTTCTGAGCATTGAGCAGCGCAATCTGCAGCAGATGCGGCAATTCACTGTGATGGCCATATCCGACAGATATAATTGGTACAAAACCATGCTGAGCTGATATAGTTTGGAGAACAACATACCTAACTGACATTGGCATAAATGTGCCATTGCAGATTTCATAATTCTTGGTTGTATTTAACCTGGCTTTGCTAGTTGAGGCAGCACATAAACAAGCAGATTATGTGACAGGAAAGTCTAAAAGAACATCTCTCTGCAGATGTGGGCCTCTGTAGGTTCCTTAAAGCGTACCTTGCAGTGAAACGCAAGGTCTGCTTATTAGATCAGAGCCCTGTCCCTGTGTCTAACTTGACATATACTATAACTATATATTAGAAGAGAAAAAGTGTACCTGTGAGAAAAAAAAGAGTGAGAACACTTACCCTGCACTCATCCTCCACATTGCAGGGAATGACAACCATCTCTCCAAGCAAGATTCCTGGGGAATAATTAGCACCCTAAATCTCATGAAGAGACACTGCAGACCAATGAAAGAGTATCTTCCCACAAGATTTGGGATTCTTGTCATTCTAAAGCTGGGTATACACAAGATTTGTTTCAGAATGTTTGTTCAATTTGTGAATAGTTAAAAGGAGAATTATTGCGTGAGTGAAAACCACATCCCCATAATTCAAGCCGACCTGTGACACTCAAGCTGTCACAGGTCGGCTCTATTGATCAGGAAGTCTGCAAACACATACTGCCTTAGGGCTTGTTCACACGATGTCCAGATTCTGTCCAGACCAGGACAGTAACTATGTAAGCACCTGCACTAAAAACGCATCACAATGTATCCCTATGTGTTTTCTGGGCTCCAGTTCACACCAGAGCAGTGCTTTCTGTTCCGGACAGAAAAAATACTGCATGTCACATTTTTTCTGGTCCGGAACACAGAAACGCGTACGAACGCGGCAAAAACGCACCGCACCTAAATGGAAAAAAAAGTGTACTCTTGCTCCACTTTTGATGATCTCATCAACATTGGACTTCCTGTTTGTGGTGGAGAAGCAGAAGGGAACCCGCTACAGTTGAGCAACATGTCCCAGGACACCGAACGTTTTGTGGGTTTGGTGGAGCATGTTCCATAGATTTATGACCCTCGGCATCCCCAATATAAAAATGCGCATCAGAAAAATGAGAAGTGGAGAGGGATTGCCTCCAAGCTCCATGAAGACTTTGCTTTGTTCACTAGTGTGCAAAAGCATGACTGCGGATTAGCTTAGAGTGTAAAGGTGATACTAGGGGTCTTTTGGACCCCCAGTATCACCTTAAAAAGGACCTCTCACCACCAATATGCCATCACATAGGTGTCTTGGAAGCCCCCCCATGTGATAGCAATTAAAGTTAAAACAAACAAAAAAACGTTTTAAAAAATAAATGTAAAAAAATTCAAAGTCCCCCGCCCCGTGTCGTCACGTAAACATGCATCGGGTGCGCCTACGTATGAAAACGATGAATGTGCTACACATGGTGGGTATCGCCGCACATGCCAGAGTGAGAGCAATAATTCTAGGGTCAATGTTTATGCGTATCACTAAACTGATGACCTGAAGGTGCTTTTAGAGCGTGGTGTATGGACTTTTTGGGGTTCTGAATTCTGTCGCAGTTTCACGGACGCACACAATTTGTAACCTGGGCATGTTGGGTATATATTTACTCGTTGTAACCTCATCTTTTATATTTTACAAGATAAAACGGTTTTATATTGTGTTCTGGGGCACTAAATTTAACTTAAATGCATTTTTCACTAAATTTTTGGGTTTGATAATAAGCTGCGCTGATGTCGTGTAACTTAAAAATTTGCATTTGCCACCATTTTATTCTACAGAGTCTTAGCTTTCAGAAAATATATGTTTGGGGTTTTTTTTAAAAATAATTTTGAGGCCTAAAATGTGGATTATAACATGTAAACAAAAAAATGAAAAAAAGGACGGTTTGTCCTTATGGGGTTAATGCTCCTCTCCCTGCAGAGAGCAGTGACCATCAGTCACCCCTCCACGCGGAGATTCCCCCCCTTCCCTCTCCATTTCTCTAATGCTGACTGGAGGAACGGAAGGGTGAGGGGCTGCTCTACCTCCAGACAGTATTGTCGGGATCCGTCCCAGCTGTGCGCTCTCAACATATAGCGGGCAATAGAATTTTGTTTAGTAAATTTTTCTAAACAAAATTCTAGCGGTGAACGTGGTTTTTGTCTGGGAAATTCCTTTCATTTCCAAATTGAATGTTAAAACGAAAATTAAATGTTCTGACAAAGTTTTTGTATAAGACCATCGGTGCAAAGTACTAACCGTGTGTAACCAGCTTTAGGATTTCACCAGAAAAATCTTGTTGTCACCTTCACCTAGCAGCAGTGGGTGGAAGATGGGGGTAAAGCAAGTACACAATCTAATGTTTATCATGCCGCAATTTATCCCGGGGAGAGGGCCCTGATTTAATAAGTGAACCATGCGAATTACTGCAAGGTCCACTTTATTCATCATCTGTCCATAACTAAATAAAACATTTTTATTTTCTTACATTTTTATTTTTAACATTTTTGGTTTCTTTTATGTGTCCCATAAAAGAAACCAAAAGTGCACAGAACATGCATTTTCTTTTTAAACCAGCAGTTGGGGGCAAAATGTTATCTTAATTCAAGTAAATGGGACTCATTGTTTTATCTTTGTCTACATTATACAAAATATTTAGGTTCCACTTTGGTAACCAGGCATGTCATTTTTATACTCTTATAGAACAGGGCAATCCTCTGTGTAATAAATTAGAATTCATTATTACAGGATCTAAAATGATTAAAAAGAAGCTTGAACATGACCTATTTAACACTTCAGAAGTAGAATTTAGGCTTGTATTATTCATGAAAGAAATGGCAATGCCTCAACACTGAGTCTGTGCTCCTATTAGAAAATGAAACCCAAAACTAGCAGAAGCTTTATTGGCTAATATTACAGGTTCATTCCAAGAATTCATGAATTTGGTTTCTCAGAAGATTCTGTAATTGTATTAGCAAACAATAACTGCTTTGCTAAACAATGGCACCAAAATGTCTGCACTGATATAAAAACCAACATAAAGGATAAAACAGGAAAAAGAACACAGTTAAATAAAAAGGTAACTGCAGACAGCACACATTCACAAAGAATAGAAGAAACAACGCTTTATTCACACAAGTCATTTTTCACTTTTGCTGTACCTTGGCTTAACACCAATGAATGAGGAAAGATGTACAAAGATTCCCAGGACTGCTGCACTGGAAGCTCTGTCATGAACTGGAGAAGTATCTTGGTGGGTAGAGAAATGTATGGGGCAATGCACGTAACCCAATAAAGTTATTGTAAGGTGGTAAGCACTAAAGTGCTTATAAAGAGCCTACAAGTTGCCATAGCGATAGACAATAAAAGGTCTTCTATTTCAGATAGATCTTTAATGCTTGTTTGTTCCACTTTACTGAAATTCTTTTTTTTCAATTTAAATTACAATTGGTCAACTCTGCCTAAAAGAGTAATATTCTATGAACCCAGCTCACCCAGACCAATCTGTAACTGAACAGGAGCCAAATGCAATTTTCTCTAGAATTGAAGACGTGTTTCTTAATGCAATGCGAGTATGTGCAGGTTGTGTTAACCTTTAAAAGTCAATGATGGTTTCTTCATAGTCATTTTAGTTTAAAAGATCAGAATCCTGCTCACCTGCCAGCTGACACGGGAAGAAAGATTCTCAACAATGATCCTGTGCTCTGTGCGAACTGGGGGTCCATACCTAAAGAACAATACAAATCATTGCATGTTATACTATAGGCCTAATCTTCTGTTAATAGACCATAACACAGAACAAAGAAAAAACAACCGTAATAAAAGGATTTCAGCAGCCAGTCACCTGCAAATTATTTGCTCTGGAAATGCATTTCACCATCATTAGACAGTGACAATCATAAGGTGCAGCAATCTACAGTATCTAATGTTGCTTTGTCACAAATTGGAACGTGAAAATTAGATATTATAGATGCACCAAAACAGATGCTAGTATTGGTGCCGATACAGAGTGTTTGGGCAAGTACTCTTACTCGCCCAAATGCTCAGATACCGAACTTCTGGTCAGAGGAAGATTTTCTCTGAAAGGCAGTGTCGTAGGGGGAACATGGAGCCGGCTTCCTGGGCAATCAGGAAGCCGGGTGGTGAGCAATGACCCGCCTTCCAGGTTCCTGATTGGCTTTCCAGCCAATCAGCATGGAGCCGGCTTCCTGGCCAATCAGGAAACCGGGAGGCGGGTCATTACTCTCCACCTGGCTTCCTGAGGCCGGGAAGCCGGCTCGTTACTGATTGGCCAGGAAATTGGCTTCCCAGCCAATCACAATTGAGCCGGCCAAACAACACAGATGCGGCTTCCCAGGCAATCTGGGAGCTGGGTGGCATGTCATTTTACCCGCCGCCCGACTTCCCAGGAAGCTGGCTCCATGCCAGTGGAAGCACCGGTATCAGCGAGTAGCAAAAGCAAAATATCGGTACTCGTAACCGAAAAACCGGTATCGGTGCATCCCTAATGATTGGTATAAAAAGTTAACACTTATAGTGCCTAAGATCAGCAATCAGCTACAGTGTATACATACCAAGCCAGCTTTCAAACTAGATGAAATATATTTTGTATCTGGCCAACACAGGATAATTCGACTTACAACCATCATACCTCATTTATGTAGCAAAGTAGTACAGATACAGAGAGCATAAAAAATAAACATGGAATACCAAAATCCTCTTTTTGTTTCTTGTACTTTGAGGGCAAAAGAGGGGTGGGCAACACAGCAACAAAGGGTTAACAAAGCCAAAAAAAAAAAAAACCCACAAAGAAAACTGGGGAACACCTGCAGGTAAAATAGTTGCCTGAAGGATCTGACGCTTGAAGCTGGCACCAGATGAGGTCTGAATATCTGTCTGGTAGAACTTAGAAAATCTAAAACCAAGTGGTGGTCTTGCAAACTGGGAAAAGTTGCTTGATGCCAAAAAAAACTTGTGCAGCTGGTACAGTGTGCTTGGTAAGGGTGAGACCCAATCCTTGAGAGCATAAGTTTAAAGGCTGGTCTGTCTTAGCCACCTAGAGATGGTGAAATGAGAAGCCAATGCACCCATTCAGGAAAACAGAAAGGGAGTTTCTCTAATGAGTTCACACAGTGATCTTGAACCAGCTTCATATTCGTCACATGGGAGCAAACAAGGACAGCTACATGGGAGCCTTCTCTGAACAAAGGTCCGAAAGACCAATGATGGCAGAAAACGTAGCCAAGCTTTGGTCCAGACCCAGCCACAGGAGATTCATCCCACGGAGAAATTACCAGGGTAGAAGACTCAACACTCACATAGAGTAAATTATGCCTTCCATGTCCAATGATAGAGTTATGGGAAGTAGCCTTCCTAGCTGCTAGGATCGTAGAAATCACAAAATCAGAGATTCTCCCCGATTTAAAAAAACAGGGCTTTAACAGCCATGCAGTTAAAGCCAGCGACCTTGAACTGAATATCCTGACTATCTGACAGAGCTCGCACAGTGTCTGCCAGGAGTCTTACCAGGCTGATGTACCACATGCACCTGGTCCAGTCCAGAGAATGAAGTGCACGGGAATGCTCTCCATCCCAATCCCAAGAAGCAGAAAAAAAGTTTCAAGAAGGAAATGCATAGATCAGGGTGTACTAATCCCTCAGCACCACCAGAGCATCCACTGTTCCCACTAGAGGAGCCCTGTACCTGGAATAAAACCCATTTGGTTTGTTGTTGAACCTACAGGACAGGAGGTCTACATCCAGCACTGAGTTTGCTCAATAACATATAGTAACTAGTGACTGTTTTCCTGTGATACTTACAGGCCGTCAAGCTGGCATTGTTGAACGGAATCATGGACTGGCCTCTTTCAGCTCTGAGACTCCAGTGATGAGATTTCCATCTAGTAGTTTGTGTTTCTACCCATTCTATTAAAAGCGAGAACTATGGGGTTAAGGCTTTTCCCCATAGTTCTCCTTAGGGTAACGGAAGGACACAAACAAGCGTCCTCCCGTCACCCTAGGCTCAGTATACCGCGAGCTGTAGCTCGCGGTATACTGAGACGCCACAGCTGAAGCGGATCCTGACAATTATGTCTGGATCCACCCAGCTGCGTGACTGACAGCTGGCTCTGCCTATCTAGAGGCAGAGCCAGCTGTACCCGCCCCCTCCCCCGTCCGTTCCGTCAGTCAGCGCTGGCAGATCGGAGCGGGGAGAGGGGAATCCAGCCCTTACCCTGTAACGGCAGAGAGCCGTGACAGGATCGAGAGGTGAGTGAACGCCGGTATGTGTTTGCTCACCTCCAGATCTACTAAGCCGACCGGTGACAGTCTCAATGTCACAGGTCGGCTAGAACTATGAGGTGAGTGAAAAGCACTCACCTCATAGTTCTCCTTTAAATAGTTACATTTACAATACAGAGAGTCTGGGGAAGCTTGGCACAAGTGTTTGGCTTTATGATGACTGGGAGAGTTGGACAAAATTGGAAATACTGAACTTGGGTCTTTGAAAGATATAGTAAGCCACAATGTGACTTACTTGGCAAGCAGCTAAAGAAAACAATATTATTTGTTCTTGTGGAGTAAGCTTTTAAGGCTGAGCAGCTATATTACCTGGGTCCACCACTGTTAGACTGACGATAGCCAAAACGCATGGGGTACCGCCCTCCACCACCTCCTCCTCCCATCATGCCTCCTCTTCCTCTACGATTTCTGGCATGTTCAATTGTGACTCTTGAATAGTGGGGGGAAAAAACAACTGCATCAACATTCTGTGCATAATAATGGAGAATTTAGCCAATGCTAAATATGCAAAGACATAAACAGAAAAACTGAGCCAGTATTGTCAGTGTACTGAATGACAATTAAAACTTGAAAATCTTTGATGTTGCTGGTCAGACTGCTGACTTAGCAGGCAACAGGACCATACCTTTCATTGCACAGTTCTTTTCCATTCAGTTCATATACAGCATCATCGGCATCTCTGTGATCTTCAAACTCCTATAATAAATCAAACGGCAGATATGGCTTCTCAGATCATTTCTTTTAAACACTGAACAGTTTTTTTTTCAGTGCAGGCAAAATATTGAGCAGAAGTGGTCCATAAGACCTCAGGTGTGTGAAACCAGGCAACGGCTGTTGCAAAGCAACCTCTCTATATAAAGAGCATCATGGGAACAGAACATGTAAAACAGCAGGAAAGCCTCGTGTTAAATTAGTAGGAATTGTGTGATTTTTCTACAAGAAAATGTAATCTCTTTAATTTGTTATTTTGCAAGTTTGTAGAATTCTTCTAAAGTCCACCAAATACCACACATTCGAAATACATCATTCAGCTCACTGTAACCTGCAGTATAAAAAGGGGAGACCAATTTAAACTGGCAGGAGGGGTACGATTGTCCTCGGTTATACCTCAAATTACAGATTTTTAGTGTCCCCTGAGGGTGTGCTCTGTCATGAGGGTGATTATTTTACCGTTATTACTCAGAGAGACTGACCAGAAGCATTTTCTCTCTTTTAATCTAAACTATATAGATGGTTTTACATGTCAGGTAAAACTTACCACAAATCCAAATCCACTCTTTAGGTTTATCTCCCGGATACGGCCATATCCTTTGAAAAACTTCTCCACATCTCTTTCACGGGCGTGAGGACTCAGCCTCCCTATAAATACTCTGCAGCCACTCATATTACCTAGAAAACAGGGAAAACAAAATTTGGTCAGAGGCTGATATTTTTGGTAAGTGTGTACCTGTCTCCCGGGATTTACCCAGCCCTGATTTAGTATAGAATGATGATGAAAAAGGTTCAGCTTTAAAACTTTGCAATTGTCCTGTATAAACTGTAAAATGATATCTTCTGTTTTGCAGTAAAAAATGATTTCTTGGTAACCTCGGTAAATGGCAGGATTCCCGCACCACGAAGAATAATACATGTTGCTTCCTTTCAGCAAAGACCAAGAATACTGCAGGTAATATTGGTCACAAAGGGGCTGTCAAGGAAGGAGGAGACACCTAAATCCCCATAGCTTTGGTTCTGGGTGTATCTTTTGAATTGGGAAAAATAAAGCAGATGTTACTGAGAAGATACAAGCTGAGGGAATGATTTATAAAAAGCACAAAAAAAAAGAAGCTTCTTCTGCCTTACAACTATTTTTTTTTTTTTATTTCCTTACCTGAACTAGGAACACAGCTGTAAATACAGCTACTGAAAGGTTAACACTCCTGCCCTAAAGTGACCCTGACAAATCAAGCTAGTTACCTGGTAACTTTATTTCTAGAATTCTTCAAGGACAGCACAAGACAGCTGCTCTGCTCACCTAAAACAGGAAACACAAGGCTCACAACTAAATAAAAAGCATCAGAGCCCTGCATGCCTTAGAAATAACAGAGAACCGAGAGAACCGACGCCTGGGTACAACTGCTTCAATATCATTGAAACAAAAAAAAGCAGTAAATATAAACCAATACCATAGGGTGGGAATACCCTGTTGTCCTGAAAGATTTTAGAAAAAGAAGTAAACAAGCAATTAACTTGGTTTTCTCCAATCTTCCAGGTCAGCACATAAGGATAATAAAGAGGGAATGCTTATTGTGGGACTTTTCTGCCAGACAAAAAAAGATGGAATCACGATGTCCTGTGACCTGTGAAAGGGTGCGACTACTTTGGATAAAAACCCCAGATCTACTCGGAGAATAATTCTGTCTGGAAATACAAAGAAAAATGGGTCTGACATGGACAGGGCTTGGATCTCATTTGCCTTCCTAGAGGGAGTTAGGGCTACTAGTAAAGGTGCTTTCAGTGTTACATTTCTGGCTGAAAAGGTGGTGTTTGCAAAGCTCTGACTACTGTCAAGTCCCATTGGGGACTCCTAAACAGAATAAAAGCAACTACTTGCAGTTTTTTAGTATGCAGTACTAGTTTTGAATGAGATGTGTTGTTCTGCCACTTCCTGAAGGAACTCTAATGGAAAGACTAGCATACTATGTGGTTCTTCTGTTTTGTGTACGTCATAAATAAATGGCATTAGTAACTTTGTCTGACATTATAGTGTCAGTGACTTTGCTTGATAGATTCTGCGCTTTCAGCAGTTCCCGCTCAAGTGCCAAGCTCTTAAACTTAGTTGATGTACTTTTAGATGCAGCCCTGGCCCCTGGTGTATTAAATGGTAGATTCAGTAGAACAAAAGGTTGGGAAAAGGTTAAACTTTTAGAGACTGCTGAGCCACTGAGGTGTTGTTCTGCTAACCGCAGAATGTCCTCTGCAATTGACATCAGGAGTGGTGACTTGGTTTCTCCTTGCTTGCCCCAGACATGTTTTTGGGTAACATGAGAAATAAATGCTATTGGAGCTTTCCTCTAGCTAGGATCTCAGTTGCATTTTAAGACTTATCTGCCCACTTTTTGCTGCATTTCTCCTGGGTGACAAAGTGCTCTAGATTGGCTCCCAACCCACAGGCACTTGCATCCGGGGTAACCGATATTGGGTTGGTGGGAAGCCAGTTTCAACCTTGCAACAGGTTTGCCTGGTTTTTCCACCAAAGCAATTTGTGTTTTGTTTGGGGGAAACGGGGCTTGATCGTCCAAAGTTGTCTGAGAATGTCTTGAATGGCTTTGAGTCCACTGCACTGCTGGTATCGAAGAGGTCATAAGTCTTTGGAATTTCATTATAGACTTTATGGATGGGGCAATAACCTCAGCAAGGCATCCACTTCTAACAGTAGCTTCTGTATTTACTGGAGTCTATTTCATAGCTGGCACAAGATTTGGATTTTCCCTGTTTATGATCCACTCCATCTTTTCTAGATGGCAAAGTTTCATATTCAAGCCTGTTACTAGCTGAGCCTCTGAACTAAGAATAGGATGTTGTCCAAATATGGCACCAAGACAATTGCCCTCTCTCAAGGGGATCAAGATCTACTAGAATTTTGGAGAACTATGAGGTGAGTGAAAAGCACTCACCTCATAGTTCTAGCCGACCTGTGACAATGAGACAGTCACAGGTCGGCTCAGTAGATCGCGAAGTGAGCGAACACATACCGGTGTTCGCTCACTTCTCGATCCTGTCACGGCACAGAGCCGTGACAGGGGAGGGGCTGGATTCGCCCCTCCCCACTCCGATCCGCCAGCGCTGACTGGCGGAACGGATGGGGGAGGGGGCAGGTACAGCTGGCTCTGCCTCTAGATATGCAGTCAGCTGTCACTCACGCAGCTGGGCGGATTCAGACATAATTGTCGGGATCCGCTTCAGCTGCAGTGTCTCAGTATACCGCGAGCTACAGCTATACTGAGCTTAGGGTGATGGGAGGACGCTAATTTGTGTCCTGCCGTTACCCTAAGAAAAACCATGGGGAAAAGCCCTAACCCCATAGTTCTCCTTTAATCACTGATAAAACTAAACTGATGAACAGTAAAAGCGTTTTAATCGTCGCCTATGGGCGTTTTGAGATTTTTGCGGGCGCACGCAATTTTAAGGCTTGACATGTTTGGTGTCTATTTACCCGACGTGACCCCGACTTTTATGTTTTACTAAAAATATGGGTAAGAATAAAATGTTTTATGACATAACGTAGGGAAACTTTTGTTTTTTTTTACATTTATGGTACTTTTTTAATTATATAGTAAAAAAAAAACCCCCAGTGGTGATTATATACCTCCAAAAGAAAGCTCTATCTGTCCCCAAACTTTTTTAACATAAATTGCAAGGCTATAGTCCGGTCATGCTGACTGGTGACATTTTTGACTGACTGGTGAGACACTATCAAATTTTTCAAGATATATATACACACACATATATATATTCTTTATAATTGCATGCATTATATTAGACATTTAAATTAGTTTCATGGATTTAAAATAAAATGAATTGTAAAACTACAATACAAGAAAATAGCCAAACTTTTATTTAAAATAAATAAAAGCCCGGACATCAGTTCAGAGTTAGCCATGAATATTGGCCTGGAAAATGATTGCTCTCACTCCGGCACACGCGGCGATACCCGACATGTGTAGCACAATCGTAGTTTTCATGCGTAGGTGCACAAGAATTGTGTTTGTATGTGTGCGTTTGCGGGGTCGGGCAACTTATTGGGGGGTATTTTTTATTTTAAGTTCAATTTTGAAATTTTCTTTTATGTCATTGCTGTCACATGGGGGGCTCACAAGCTCCTTAACCTTCCTGGCGGTCTTCCTGAGTGTGGCTTGGGGTTAATTTTCAGTACCATAAGCGGTAACCCCGAGCCACACTCGGGAATACACAGTAGCGTTACTCACCTTGTCCCTCGAGCCACGCTGTATCCTCTGGCCGAAACCGGCATCCGTCCCTTGCGAGCGTCCACGTCGCAGGGGGGCGGAACCGGTGGGAATTTAAAAACAAAAAGAAATAATCAGAATGCCAGGGAGGTTAAAGGATAGCACATTTGAGATGTCTATTAGACCTCTAGTGTGGCCTTTCCACTTCACTGGGGAATGACAGCTGCATGCTGAAGCAGCTGAATGTAAATACAGCATGCAGTGGCTGGGAGCAATAGCCAGCCTCCTATTGGCTATTTTAAACTACAAAAGCCAACAGCAGGCTGGCTATTGCACCCTCCAAATGCCTGCTGTAACCGCCCACTGCCTGCTGTCAATCAGCAGAGGAGGGAACTGAAGAAGAAAGTTCCTCTTCAGGACCTCCTCTGCTGATTGACAGCAGGCAGTGGGTGGGTGCAATAGCCAGCCTGCTATTTGCTATCGCAATTTAAAATATCGAAAAGCAGGCTGGCTTTTGTTTCCTAGCTGCTGATGGGAGACTGGACACCAGTGTTCCATCAATCCTTCGGACTCGAGTCCGAGGGATAAACAGAACACTAGCAGAAGATGGGGCATAGGGAGAAGAGAAGGGAACAGGATGGGCAGAGGAGGAGGAACAGGGCAGAAGCGGAGGTACGAGGGGGGCATGCATAGTCATTGCAGTCTCTTCTCCTGCTGGCTGCAGTGGTCTGCGTTTACGCTGCCTCTGCCAATACAGACGGGAAGAGCAGCGGGGATTGAGAGGGACACAGACCGCTGCAGCCAGCACCAGCGGAAAGGAGAACGGAAGAGCAGAGCGGTGGCGGCAGCTGCTGCTGCAAATAATCAACGAATCGATAATGAGAATAGTTAGCAACGATTCTCATTATCGATTATAATCGATTAGTTGTTGCAGAGCTATTAGCAATAATAGAGCTTGTTCACACCAATTACAGTGGATTCCAGAGCGGTAGCTACTGGAACACACTGTAAGCAGCTACTGCTCTGGAACTCACTGTAATTGGTGTGAACAATAGGGCTGCAACAACTAATCCATTTAATCGATAAGAATCGCTGTCAATTATTTCATTATCGATTAGTTGCTACCATCGCTCTGCTCCACCTTTCTCCTCCTTGCTGGGAGCCACTGCATGCTGTGGTTTGTGTCCCCTTCGATCAGAGACAGATTCTGAACCCGCCCATGTGACAGCAATGAAGTGTTAAAAAAAAAAAAAGTTAAAAATACCCCCCAAAAAGTTTTAAATAGTTCCAAACCCGTGAATGTGCGCATACTAACGGAAACGCAAGTTGGGGGCACCTACATTCAAAAACTATTATTGTGCTACACATGTCAGCTATCGCCACGTGAGCCAGAGTGAGATCAAGAATTGTTGCAATGCCTTGTGTTCCAGTGCAGTGCGATTGCAAAAAATGTGCATGCAGTTTTATTCTGAATTAAACTCTATGGGGGGAATGTATCAAAACTGGAGCAGAAGAATCTGGAGCAGTTGCCCATTTCAACCAATCAGCTTCTCTCTTCAGTTTGTTCAGTTAAGGTTTGAAAATGAAAGGTGGATGCTGATTGGTTGCCATGGGCAACTGCTCCAGATTCTGTCTGCTCCAGTATTGATAAATTCCCCTCAATGTGTGTAAGACTATTTGTGTGTTTTATTTTAAATAAAAGATGTTTTTTTTATCCGAAAATAATCGGCCAACTAATCGATTATGAAAATAATCGTTTGTTGCAGCCCTAGTAAACAAGCCCTTAATGTGCTATAAGTTGCAATGTCTGATTTAATATTAAAGGAAACGTATACTAAAGGAAATACATAAGCCACAATTATGGACCCCTTTCTAAAAGGTGTCCATACACTGTAATATTTTCTGCGTTCAACCTGCGGGCTGAACAAAGAAAATATAACAGATTCCTCCATCAATGCTTCTGAGCATCGATGGAGGAATCTCCCTCTGCATTCATTGTATTCTGACGGCGGCCACTGTCAGAATACCCAAACAGAGCCAGCAGCTTATTGGCTGCCAGCTCTGTTCGTTTGAAGATTTCCTGGACGGCTCCTTTGATCAGCTGATCAAGGGATGCCAGCCGAAAGGGTGCCGACAACGGCACCGACTGCGGATTTTGGAGGGTTCATCAAGAACCGGCTGAAATTTGTATCATGTATGGCCACCTTAAGAAATCTAAAAATCTTGCTGCAGATCTGATCTATTTTTGCCCTATATACAGACCTACAGCAAGAGTCACATTATGAGAAAAGCAGGGCTTGAACCATCTTAGAGGATGAGCTTAGGGTGCAGGGAATTAAAGGTGTGAAGACAACAATTTATAGCTAAAAAAAAGACACATATTTGCATGACTGCTATAGGAAAATTCATGCAAATAGATTTGTTTTTCTGACGTACCCACTGCAGGTGCAGTTTAGAGTAAGCAGCGTGATATGCTTTCTATTTTAAATAAGGCCCCCCAAGACCCTACTGTCACAACCGAATCTGGAGCCATTACGACAGGCAAATCTCCAACACTTCTGTATACTGCTAGAGCTTATTCTTCAAGCTGTGTTAAGGTTTGGTGATTTTTTTTTAATATAAAGTGTGGGGAGCAGGGGGTTCTCAAAAGCTGAATTCTGGTTTATAATTGGGCACTCATTTATAGGTACAAATGACTACTGGGTGATTTGTAGTTAAAGGAGAACTATGAGGTGAGTGAAAATCACTCAACCTCATAGTTTGAGTCGACGTGTGACACTGAAACTGTCACAGGTTGGCTCAATAGATCGGGAAGTGAGCGAACACATACCGTTGCTCGCTCACTTCTCGATCATCTCCCTGCAGAGAGCAGTGACTGTCAGTCATGGCTCCCTGCAGGGATTCCCCCCCCCCCTCCGATCCTCCAGCGCTGACTGGAGGAACGGAAAGGGGAGCGGGCGGGTACAGTTGTCTCTGCTTCTAGATAGGCAGAGCCAGCTGTAATGTTTGGATCTGTCCCGGCTGCCTCAGTATACCGCAAGCTGTAGCTCGCGATATACTGAGCTTTGGGTCACGGGAAGAAGCTAGTTTATGTCCTCCCGTGACCCTTAAGAGAACTATAGGGAAAGACACTGACCCCCATAGTTCTTTTTTAGCCCTGGTTCACACCTTGCGCATTGCATATGCGCGGTTGTCGTGCGGTTTTTTAACCGCGATTCACGGTAAACAAATTGCATGACAAACGCGCGTTTCCGAGAGCTACTTGGCTGTATCCCAATGGAAACACGCAACAAAAACGGCCCAAAGTAGTACATGTACCTTTTCAGGCGTGGGCCGTTTTGCAGCGCGTTAGGGACAGGCTGAAATACGGCAAGATGTGAACCAGACCCATTGAATACAATGGGATTTAGATGTTTGAGCGTTTTGTAGAGCGTTCGTCGAGCGTAGAACGCGCTACAAAACGTTCAGGTGTGAACGAGGGCTTAAAGAACACCTTGTAAATAAACAGACTATACTGATCGGCAGGCTGTGTTTTCAAACACTTGCACTTTGCGTCTCCCCTGGCTGCAGCAGGTATTCCACACTTCTGGGTATGAAGAATACTCTGCCACACACTGTGATTCCTCCGGCCAGCTAATACACCACTACATGACATACAAGGTGACGGGGAAAAACCACAGCGTGCGGCAGAGCCTACAAGTTTTCGACCCACCAAATATATCTGTTATGGCTGGGAAGAAGCAAAGTGGTGACATTTCAACAAAGGGGCTGACAGAAAGGCAGGTATAGAGCTTGTTCTGTTACTTCATCTGATTACACGGTCACTTTAAACGCTAACGCCCAGTGTTCGCCTTAGAGCCCCCACCAAAGCTACTACAACTCAAAGCCTGACTGAACCTTCAGTTTAAAGTGCATGTTAAAAAGTTTGGGACTACTTCTCTTAGGCCTTGTTCACATGGGTGAGTTTACCTTGGTGGATTGCTTTTCAGGGACAGCTTGCAGGCATTCAGGAAGTGATACTGGTGGCAACAGAAGGTTATACTCCTGAATCCCTTTTTTTTTCCATCCCGAGGGGAATTTTACACTGAAATACCATGCCCCAAGCACACAGTTACAGTGTGGTCCTAGTGACTTTAATGAGCACATTTGGTAGGAGGTGCTACCTGCCAAACGTGACATGCCGGGTTTAAATTGCAACAGGGCAAAAGCATGCTGCAATGAGCTGCCTGCTCTGGTCGGGTATTCTGACAGGTGCCAGCAGCCGCTGAGCGTAAACAGTGGGGTTCCTCGATCGACGCGCTGTTTGTGTTGGAGGAATTGGGTCTATTTTTTCGTTCAGCCCGCGGGTTGAATGAACAAAAATAGAGCAGTGTCTGGCCAGCCTTAAGGTGCCCATACACCTCGCGAATATCGGCCATATTTTGTATGCGATCGCGTTTTCGTCCGATATTCGTACAATTGATGGCCAGAGTACAACTGCAAATACTGTACAATCGATCGACTTGACTAAGCAGCGGGTTAGAAAACTTTGATTGAGTGTACGATTTTCGTAAGGTTGGTGGCGTTTCTGTACGTCAAAATTTATATGATTTACACTGCACATGTGCAGACGAAAATACGTGCAGTCGATTACTGCAATTCGTCCGGGAGCTTTCTTCTAATTACGGCTGATCCGACCTTGCGATAATCGGGGCAGGATGGGGCCGCCGTACGCAAATCGTACAACGGTTCGATCATCGGACAAAAAGGGTCGTCCGATGATTGCAAGGTGTATGGGCAGCCTTAGTCCCTCTAATCTCAGAGCAAGATCTGCATTCTCTGCGAGATCTTATACCTGGAGATCCTGCCAGTGCTCTTAGCAATAACCCCTTCCTATTACTAACCACGCTAAGCATAGAAGCAGATCTGTCCTAGCGTGGTCAGTTTGCATCGCTTCTTCTGATTTGGGGGCTCTAGAATGCTGTGCTCATGCATGCTGTGCCTGTAGGCCCGAAGTCAGATTACAACTGCCACAATCCCTCCAGTTTGAGGGACAGCCGATCCTGCAAATTCACACACCTACAGCCTGAGAACACATATGTCCCATTTGGACCTGTGACATCCTCTACAACCTCAGTCTGATTTTTTGGGAGATGAGGTGGGAACTGATCGGTCACATGACCGCCACTAAAAGCCCCCCAAAAACTATTTTCTTGTTCCTTTTGTTACAAATTGGGCTAAATGTATATAAATAGTGCCTAGTATCGTTTTTTTAAATATAATTTGCACACTTTAAAATGCGCGAAATACATTCCAGATGCACCAAAACAGAGTCTGTCTCCTGCCAGCAAACTACAGAGTGGGGCCCTTGCTATCTGTGGGAAACAGGGGTCAGACACACCACCTGCTGAGTCACAGCTCTCCAACTGATGGGGAACATGAGCTTTGCTGATTGGGGAGCTCCAGGTCTGACTCAGCAAGGAGTGGGTCAGACCTCTGCAGAGAGATCACTGCTTTCTCACAGGTCCTTCTCTACAGCTGCTGGCAGGGCAGAGGCTTTTCTTCTCAGGCTGTGGCTGCTTTGAAAAGGAAAGTCTTTGCACATCTTTGGTTTTGATGCCCCTGGAATGTATTACGCAGATTGAAACTGAGGGTTCGATCGGGCCTTAACGTTGGTTGTACGCATATATGTGGCAGCAAAGAAAGCTTGACCGGCAAGACACCACACGTATACAGCAAACGTCCCATTTTTGCGCCAGGAGCATGCTCATTCTGTGCCACCAGGCAAAGTAACCTTGCTGCCATCAACACCTCCCAGTCTGTTTGGGAACCTGCTGCCAATCATGTGATCACTGTGGCATCTGATCACATGATCAGGTAGCCCATCTACCTTTAAACCCTTAAAGGGCAGATTCTCACCAGCTGAACGGGACTACGCACGCCCCTCCCCCACACAGCAGGGCTGGCTGCCATGGCACGCCTATCACTAGGTGGGAGTGCTGCCATGTGGAGGGTAAACCAAGGCCTATACGAACCACAAAAGTGAATATGTGCACATTACGTTTATGTGACCCCAGCACTACACGAGAGCATTCATAACACAGCCTTATCTTATGGTGTATACTGCACAATACCGGTTTTACTTTCCTCTCCATAGCTTAGGCTGTACTTATCATTCTACCGTATTGCAGCATACGTTACCCACTGAATACACACCACGGCGACCTCATATCACCCAGGTTAGTCCCACGGCGACCTCATATCACCCAGGTTAGTCCCACGGCGACCTCATATCACCCATATCACCCGCCTTTCTGCCAATCTCCTAAGGGGACCCCTTCATAGCCCCCCCACCTCCCCCAACCCCTATGACTCGCAGCGCTCTCCCAGGTTTCCATTAATTTGTCCCTATGCTTCAGGAGAAAAGCGCGCCCTACAACAAACAGGCTAAATCGTCCCGGTCGCCTCTCCAGCGATACCGAGCCCCGCTTCCTGTTTACACTCACCGACTCCACCGCTCTTTCCCGAGAATGAAATGGCGACTGGGACGCTCCGGATGTGACTCTGAACAAGATGGCGGCTCGGGGGAGGTGTGTTGTCATGGAAACAGGACAGCCTGTGGGGGTCAGGGAGCTCCGTGTGGAGCTGGCGGGAAGGGAGAGCTTAGGAAGTTTCTTGGAAGGCAAACATGGCTCACACAGGAGGGTCAGAACATTGTACACACAGCTCAATAACCTCTATTCATTGTGTCATATAAAACGGTGTCCTTCCAGTCATGACACCCCTATAAAAGTATAAAAAATCTAGAGGTATTCCAGACTAAAATGGAAAAGACGAAATGCACCAGTCACTGTGCCACATTAACCTCCTGAATTCCTGTCACACCCATTACTGTGCCAGCAGAAGCCCCCATAACCTGCACCCCCAAATTTCCAGCTATTCATTG
>NW_017307270.1:18832-24750 GCF_000935625.1 Nanorana parkeri | reverse complement strand
AAACAGACACTTTGCCAGCAGAAGCCCCCATAGCCTTCACCCCAGATTTCCAGTTATTCACCATTCACTGTGCCAACAGAATCCCCCCATAACCTGCACCCCCAGATTTCAGGCAGTACACCAGTCACCGTGCCAGCAGAAGCCCGAATGACCTCCATCCCCAGACTTCCAGCTTTACAACAGTCACTGTGCCAGCAGAAGCCCCCCACCCCTCCCCATTAACCTGCACCACCAGATTTCCCACTATACACAGTGACTATCTATACCTGCCCCCCTCCCCCGTCCGTTCCTCCAGTCAGCGCTGGAGGATCGGAGCGGGGAGGGGGGGAATCCTTGACAGTCACTTCTCTCTGCAGGGAGATGATCGAGAAGTGAGTGAGCGACGGTATGTGTTCGCTCACTTCCTGATCTTTTGAGCCGACTTGTGACAGTTTCATTGTCACATGTCGGCTCAAACTATGAGGTTGAGTGATTTTCACTCACCTCATAGTTCACCTTTAATGACCTGGCCGAAATTCACCCAGCAGACAGGGCCACCGCACTGAGCGTGTTCTTGATGACCTGGCTGAAATTCACCCAGTGCATAGTCAGCTTAAAACAATTAAAGTGGTGATTGCTGGGTTTCATATGGCAGAAGAGATAGTGTAAAGCTGGCCATACACCTTACAACCATCCCAAGACCTTTGTCTTGCGATGGTTGTAAGGTAATTAAAAAAATTTACGATCTGCCCATCTTGGACAGGCAGATCGTACTTGCTGAGGGGCGGGCTTCTGGTGACTGCAATGCTGAACGGGCAGTGTGAGCTTGCGCACACCAGCCCGTGCGGCATTTGTCTTACGAGCAGGCCACAAACCCGCCGACAATCGTACGATTCTCGGCGGGTTTTCGAGCCTGCTCGTAAGACAAAAGACGTGCGACCGTACAGTAGAAATGGTTGAACGCCTTCCATACACCTGCCGATTATGGTACGATCGCGGGATTTCCCGCGATTATCGTACGATAATCGGCAGGTGTATGGGCACCTCAAGTCTCTTCTTTCTAGCTGTCAGCAATTTCTTTTTTCTTTACACTGGACCACGCATCTCGGCGAACAGAGTTGCCGAGATGAAGTAACTCCTGAAGACTCGAGATCCAGAAGACCCGGAGGAAGATGGAAGCACTGGTGAGGATGGAGCTTAGCACCGGAGGGGATTCGTTTGGCAGGTAAGTGCATACTACTCAATATGTCTAAAAGCTCCGGGGGGATTTTTTCTATTTGCTTTACAATAAAGAATTTGTCCATTCATTTTACTTGAAAAGTGCTGCAAAGCATATATTGGAAAGCGGTATAAAGTGCTCAAATATGTTGCAGCTTTAGTCACGATCAGATCACAAAATCTAAAGTAACAGGAGCTGCAGCAGTATAGCTGTAACCATTTCCAAAGTTACATACGGAGGCTCCATTCATACATTTGCGTTTTTCAGCATGTATAGAAATGCGCAAAACACAAAAAGCAATATATTCTTATGGGGCTTGTTCACACCTGCACGCTCGTATGCTCGCGCACAAAAACGCGGAAAAATGTACATGCACGATTTTCTGGCACGTCTATTAAAATTTGTGTATTTTTTGTGCACCAGTACGACCCCACGTTTTTCCATGCACAAAAAGTGCTGAATTTAAAACGCAATGTGTGAATGGAGGCTGAATGATAACGGCTCTATGTTTTAGTCAAATAAAAACTGGAAAAAATCTAAAAGCCCCAGCACTCAGAAATATACACTATATTGCCAAAAGTATTGGGACACCCCTCCAAATCATTGGATTCAGGTGTTCCAATCACCTCCATGGCCACAGGTGTATAAAATCAAGCACCTAGGCATGCAGACGCTTCTACAAACATTTGGGAAAGAATGGGTCGCTCTCAGGAGCTCAGTGAATTCAAGTGTGGTACCGTGATAGGTTGTCAGCTGTGCAATCAGTCCATCCGTGAAATTTCCTTGCTACTAAATATTCCACGGTCAACTGTTAGTGGTATTATAACAACGTGGAAGGAACTGGGAACAATAGCAACTTAGCCACGAAGTCCTAGGCCACGTAAAATGACAGAGCGGGGGCAGGGCATGCTGAAGCGCACAGTGCGCAGAAGTCGCCATCTGTCTGGAGAGTCAATAGTTACAGAACTCCAAACTTCATGTGGCCTTCAGATTGGCACAACAACAGAGCATAGAGAGCTTCATGGAATGGGTTTCCATGGCCGAGCAGCTGCACCCAAGCCTTACATCACCAAGTGCAATGCAAAACATCGGATGCTGTGGTGTAAAGCACGCCACCACTGGACTCGAGAGGTGGAGACATGTTCTCTGGAGTGACGAATCACGCTTCTCTGCCTGGCAATCCGATGGACGTGTCTGGGTTTGTCGGTTGCCAGGAGAACTGCTACTTGACTGCATTGTGCCAAGTGTAAAGTTTGGTGGAGGGGGGATTATGGTGTGGGGTTGTTTTTCAGGGGTTGGGCTAGGCCCCTTAGTTCCAGTGAAGGGAACTCTTGAGGCATCAGCATACCAAGACATTTTGGACAATTTCATGCTCCCAACTTTGTGGGAACAGTTTGGGGATGGCTACTTCCTGTTCCAACATGACTGCGCACCAGTGCACAAAGCAAGGTCCATAAAGACATGGATGAGTGAGTTTGGGGTGGAGGAACTTGACTGGCCTGCACAGAGTTCTGACCTCAACCCGATAGAACACCTTTGGGAAGAATTAGAGCGGAGACTGCGAGCCAGGCCTTCTCATCCAATATTGGTACCTGGCCTCACGAATGCGCTTCTGGAAGAATGGTCAAACATTCCCATAGACACACTCCTAACCTTGTGGACGCCCTCCCAGAAGCTGTTATGGCTGCAAAGGGTGGGCCAACTAAATAGTGCACCCTATGGACTAAGAATGGGATGCCATTAAAGTTCATGTGCGTGTAAAGGCAGGCGTCCCAATACTTTTGGCAATATAGTGTATATGCAAACATGCACAGCAGGCACACACGCACACAGAAATATTGCAATAATTGTATAATAATGTTGATTGAGCACCATGCGCGCCAGAATGAGAGGAATAATTATCGGAACATCATTCATGGTTTACTATAAATTGATGACCTGAAAAATCTTTTAAAGCATCATCTATGGACATTTTTGGGTACTGTAGATTTTTCCCAGTTTACATGGGCGTCCAATTTTAAGACATGACATATTAGGTGTCTATTCATATGACACAACCTCATCTTTTATATTTTACCAAAGAGCGATCAGATTGTGTTTTTGTGCACTAAAATGAATTTGAATATACAGTATTTGTTACTGAAAGTATTGATTTATAAACTGTAGGGCAGGGGGAGCTAAACTTCAGTCTTCCAGCTATGTTGACACTACAAATCCCATCATGCATCTGACTCATGGGAGTCATGCCTGTGGCTTTCAGAGCCTTGCAATGCCTAGTGGGATTTGTAGCAGGAGGGCCGGAGTATAGCTACCCCTGCGTTAAAGCACATGTGTGTGACAAATAATTGCTACCATTTTATTCTGCAGACTCTCAGCTTTCAGAAAAAAATATGCAATGTTTTGGGCTGTGTGTTTTCATGTAAAAAAAAATGTGCGTTTTAGTATATGTGCGTACAATTAAATAATGGCTCTGGTAATATTATACTGCTGGTACTATACTCCGGTTCGCTTAGCCCATTTTATCCCCACGTATCCTGCTAACTGCTTTTGTGGTTTTCCACAAGGCACGATAGCACACATTTGGTGGTTCTGCCCGGTGGTGCTCAGGCTGTGGGTGCGAGTTTACAATCTCATTTGCTCGCTACTTTACATGAATCTTGCAAAAAATCAGTTTGCAGCATTACTTAATAAACCAATCTTGACATTACCTACCATGGAAAGGAAACTCATACACCATGTCTTTACTGCCACCAGACAGGCTATCACCAGAAACCACCGACTCCAAGCTTTGGGGCGGTCAAATGCCGCCTGACCGGGATCATGATTAATGGGAAGTTGATGGCTGTTTTGAAGGACACGGTCCTCCTTGTCTCCTCACTTGACAACCCTGGATTGCTTACTCCCAGCTCTCATGATTTGACTCTGTATTATTGTATCTTTGATCATTTGTACTCCGTCCCCTAAGATATATTTCCTCATCTTTTCTTTCTTCTTACCTCCTTTCTTTCTTTCCCTCATTTCTCATCTTTCTCTGTTCTTCATTGCCTCTCTTCTTCCCTCTGCTGGTCTCATCCTTGTTGTTCTGCTTTGTGATGTCACATTGCTTTTGTTTGCCCCATCTCTTTTTTTTATGTAAAATGTTTTCTGTACGTGTAGCTTCCATTAACGTGCAAGTGTCAACTGTTTACCTTTGGGCTCTTAGATAATTGATCTTTATTTACCCCTTATCAACAGAGAGCTCTAAGATAACAATGGACCTTTTTGTTTTTGTAACGGTAATTGTTCTTGCTTGTACATTATTATTATTATTATACAGGATTTATATAGCGCCAATAGTTTGCACAGCGCTTTACAATATAAGGAAAACATTACAGTCACAATACAATTTAAGACAAGATGGTAATACATGAGGAGGTAGCTGCGCGGGGATGATTGTTTGAGAAAGTGATTGTTCAGTGGTTAGGGTGAGGTGGGATAGGCTTCCCTGAAGAGATGAGTCTTAAGGGATCGCCTAAAGGCAGTCAGTGTGGGAGTTAGACGGACAGGTTGGGGTAGAGAGTGCCATAGAATGGGAGACACTCTAGTGAAGTCCTGGAGGCGAGCATGGGAGGAGTTGATGACGGAGCTGGAAAGCAGGAGGTCTTGTGAAGAGGGGATGGTTAGGGTAATACTTTGAGACCAGGTTGGAGATATAGCCGGGGGCCAGAGTTGTGGATGGCTTTAGAGCTGCAGCTAACGATTATTTTCAAAATCGATTAGTTAGCCGATTATTGAGTTCGATTAATCGGTTAATCGGATAAACAATAATTTAAAGTTTAAAAAATGGCTCCAGTGATGGGACTACTAGTTTGTATTGAGGTTGTAGTCCATCACAGGAGCAAGCTTGGAGCGGTGGAAGTAAAAAATAAAAAAGATAGTGTGGTGTGCAATATAGTGAAATGGAAAGTGTAAAATTATAGAGCAATGAATGCAGAATGGCACCGGCTATAGAGGACTACAAAACCCAGCAATACATTATACAGCACAATGCAGAATACCACCAGCTATAGAGGAATACAACAAATCCCAGCAATAGTACATTATAGCTGGCGGCATTCTGCATTGCGCTGTATAATGTACTATTGCTGGGTTTTGTAGTCCTCTATAGCTGGTGGTATTCAGCATTGCACCACTGTATAATGTATTATTGCTGGGATTTGTAGTCCTCTATACAGCGCAAAGCGGAATATCACCAGCTATAGAAGAGTACAACAAATCCCAGCAATACATTATACATACAGTGTATAATGTATTGCTAGGATTTGTATTCCTATGTATAATATACAGCACAATGTACCATCAGCTATAGAGGAATACAAATCCCAGCAATGCATTATAGAGCACCATGTGGGGGGGGAGTGCAGGCTTACCTGAGCAGTCTTCCAGCAACTTGCTTCTGAGATCGGACCTGTCTATCGGCGGCTGTCATCACCCCACACCTGCTCCTCCTTACTACATCTCCCCACGTCCCTGTGCCGATCATGGATGTGGGGGGTGATAAGTGTGAGGCGGAGAGGAGGCGCGGCGTGTGGAGCGTGGATTGGGCGGGTCTGGCAGCAGTGAGCGTGAGGTGGGGAGGAGGTGCGGCGCACAGCGTGTGGAGCTGTGAACAGGGCCAACTGGTCGGAAGCCGATTAATCGATTATTGAAAAAGTTGACAACTTTTTCAATAATCGATTAT
>NW_017307270.1:6117-16293 GCF_000935625.1 Nanorana parkeri | reverse complement strand
GATATGTCAGTTAGTAGATTAGTGACACGCAAGGACACTGAGGGGGAGAGTTGCGGAGTAGAGAGATAGATTTGAGTGTCATCGGCATAGAGATGGTATTGGAAGCCATGTTTGGTTATTAACTGACCAAGAGAGGAGGTGTAGATAGAGAAGAGAAGGGGTCCAAGGACAGAGCCTTGGGGGACCCCTACAGAAAGAGGAAGAGGAGGGGAGGAGTTAGATTTGTAGGTGACACTAAAGGAGCGCTTAGACAGGTAAGAGGAGAACCATGAGAGAGCAGACTCTTGTAGGCCAAGTGAGGAGTTTTTTGAGGAGGAGCAGGTGGTCCACAGTGTCAAAAGCAGCAGAAAGGTCTAATAGCAAGAGTAAGGAATAGTGGCCATTGTGTTTAGCTGTTATTAAGTCATTAGTGAGTTTTTTAGGAGGGCTGTTTCAGTGGAGTGTAGGGGGCGAAAGCCGGACTGTAAGGCATGGAGAAGGTTGTTTTCAGCGAGGTCTCGGCTCAGGCGGCTGTAGATAAGGCGTTCTATGAGTTTGGAGGTGAATGGGAGTAAGGAGATTGGTCTGAGATTGTTAAGGGTCCATTGATGTTTTTTTGGGTATTGGGGTGACCAGGGCATGCTTTAGAGGGGAGGGAAAGATTCCAGTAGAGAGGGAGATATTGAAAATATGAGTAAGAGAGTGTAGGATAGAGTATGAGGGTGACCGAAGTAGTGGTGAGGAAACAGGGTCCAGGGGGCAAGTGGTCAGGTGGGTGTCAGAGAGAAGCTTTGTAACCTCCTCTGTGGTGACTGGGTCAAAAGAGGAGAGTGACAAGTGTGATGGTGGGTCTGGAACATGGATAGGGGAAGGTGACTGCACAGTGGCGATCTGATCCCGAATTGTATCTATTTTGTTTTTTAAATTAATGGCAATGTCCTGGGCAGTCAGCGAGTTAGTAGGTGGTGGCGGTGGGGGACATGTTTACTCGTACATTGCCTATCCACGTGTTCCTTGCCATGTGCCTAGATTTTTTTGTATCTTGTTATTTTTTTGCTAATAAACGCTTTCTGAAAGCCCAACTCCAGGCCCCAATACAAAGCATTTTTTTTTTATTGGAAGGCTTTGCTTATTAATCCTTAATGAATCAGACGTTTTAGGTACTGGGGTCATGGAAGTTCACTAGGCTAGGACTCATGTCAGAGGCTTACCCATCATTCTTGTAAGATCAGCTGATCTGTTTAGAGTCAGTTAAATTCCAATTCAGTTAACCTGCCAGGGGGCTTTGGTTAAATGTGCACAGACAAGGGGACAGTAGCCAAAGTTATTCATATACCGATCTGACTTGAATCAAGCTCTTCTTTCAAATTGTCAATGTGTACTAAACGAAAATCTACTAAGGGTCCGTATACATCAGTGCAGTGATGGTAATTGTTCTGTAACATAGCCACATTCAGTGGCACATGATGTATACAAAATGCACCAAAAATAAGTCAGGAAGTGGCCCGGGCATCCTGAAAACAAAGACAACATGCTTTTAACAGCTCCCCTTTCTATAACATGTAAAGCTTATAAGGGCCTGTGTTCACTCTTGGAGGGGTATCATCCACCCACAAGTAGAGCTCCCTCAGTGCGAAAAACACCTCCATCTCCTGGAAGTCCATTTGCAACTCATTTTAAATGTTTAGTGATATACTCATCACTACCTTTCTGAGCAGCTGTGGGTCATTCAGGCCTACATTACCCTTATTTCACAAGATCACCCTTGACAATTACACATACACATATTTTCTGGTGCAGAAAATGATTTGAGGCTTACACACAAGAATGTCTGGTAACTGTAACTTTAGATAGCTTAATCACCTACAGTCCATTAATGGGAGTAGAGCAAGCTGAGTTGACTCTTTGGTCATGTTTCGTTCCTTACTTCACAGTTGGTGTCAGATCACAAAAAAAGCCCAGTGGGCACCACCAGGCACTTTGTGATATTCCCCAGGCAACACACATGCCCAAGTAGGTCACTTGATAGGAAAGAAGTTAAAGATGCCTTCTGAGAATTGAATAGGTCTACCAAAGGAGAAAATGTGCCTAATCACTTAAGTATACACTCTTCCATTTTTGTCCCAAAATCTTCCACAAATGGTCTTTCAAACGATAATTGATCATTTGATGGGACACCAACGATTTTTTTCACTGTAATCACACGCAAATTTTCTCGAAGGGAGAGGCAGGCTTTAATTGAAAAAAAAAATCAATGGATTAGTGGCGTTTTTGTATATGAAAAAAATTGCAGCAAGAACATTGCGCGATCGCAAAACAAAAATCTGTTCTGTCGATCGACAAAATGTGTAAAGTTGGTATTGCTAACAAACGTTTTTCGAAATCAACATTGGTCTTTGCTTGATGGGCTATTTGACCTAGAATCGAATGAGGGTTCTTGGCAGCAACAATCTATAGGTGTATGGCCAGCTTTAGACCATTCTAACATCTAGCACCACCCCAACCTGCATTACTATTTATCTTCCTTTCCCCACCTGTTAAGCCTTGAGGCCCCATTCACGCCTAGGCGTTTTGTAGCCTAAATGCCTAAGTGCTACAAAGCTTAACAGGAGGAATCTCATTGTTTTCAATGGCCCCTGTTCATATAAGAGCGTTTTGTCGCTTGTAGCAAAATGCATGTATCTAAAAAAAAATACATGAGCTTCTTTTGGCAGAGTTGCACATTTTGTCCCCAATAGACTTCAGAAGGAGGGCCAGAAAAACATGCATAGTGCATGTTTTTCACTTGTTTTCTTGTCTAGTAACTAGCTTTCCATTGACTAAAAATAATAATAATTTTAAAAATACTCAAAACATCTGAGCCTGAAACACCATCAAAACATTTATAAACACCTCTACAAATGGTCAACAAATAATTGAACAATAAACAAAGAAGCTTAGTTCAAAAGAAGTGATGAGCCGAACAGGTCCGAGTTTGGTTCGAAATCGAACTTTTGAACATCCAAAAAGTTCGAATTCAAACTCGAACTCAATGCATGTCTATGGGGTAAAAGTTTCAAAAACAATTGTCCCCTTTAAAAAGGCTTATATGCAAGTTATTGGCCATAAAAGGGGTATGGGGATTCAGGTACTACCCTGGGGGACATGAATCAATGAAAAAAAAACTTTTAAAAAATACAGTTTTTAAAGGAGCATTTGTTTTAACATCACTTAAAGGGTAACAATACAAATGACAAATTCCTTAAATATCGTGCCTTGGGGGCAAATGCCTGTAAAGTGGCAAATGTATAGGAATGTTAGGAGGGACCAAATAAAAAATAAAAAAGTGTGGGGTTTCCCCCAAAAGTCATACCAGACCCTTAAGGTCTGGTAGGAATATATGTAAAAACAATAAAATAAAAGTGTGTGTGGGGTTCCCCCTTAAAGTCCCTACCAGGCCTTTAAGGTCTGGTAGGAATTTTAAGGAGGAACCTCCCCAAAAATGGTGAGAAAAAAACATGGGGTTCTTGTCGCCTCTGGAAAAGCACCTTGTCCACGTGCCGATGGGGACAAGGGTCTCTTCCCCACAAGCCCTGGGGTGTTGGTTGTGGGGGTGCGGGCAGGAGGGCTTATTCACATTAGGGTACCCCTTCAACAAAAAATAAAGGGTTAAACAAAATTGAAATTAAAAAAAACAGACTTTTGTGAAAAATCCTTTATTTGAAAAGAACCCCCCCCCCCAAAAAAATGATCCATGGACGTAATCCAGGGTCAATCACGACGTCCAGCATTGTCCACGACGATGACAACTTGACAAAATAAAACAATAAAAAATAAATAGAAATAATTTTAAAAAATGACAACTGCCATCCCGTCCGATCGCCACGAACACCCGCCGCATAATGGCATTTTAACAGATGCTGGGAAAACCTAAACAATTGAGCGGAGCTAGCGGTGACAGGTAGCTCCACCCAACTGTGTACAGTTTTACGTCATCTGACAGGTGAGCCATGATTGGGCAAAGGCATCATGACTTTGCCCAATCATGGCTCTTACAGAGTACTGAGCCCTGATTGGGCAAAGTCTTGCACCTGACCTGTGGTCAGGGGAAAGCCTTTAGCCAATTAGGGCTTCACAAGGCAAGACCTCCGAACGCCCTTATAGTTTGTGTGTTCGGCGAACACACGAACTAGCGATGTTCGAGTCGAACTTACGTTCAACTCGAACATCCAGCCCAACCCTATTCAAAAGTGAATGCGGCCTTATTGGTTAAGAGAAGTATGCTGCATGCAACCGTTTCCTCCCAGACACTTCCACCAATCACTGATTGACAGGCAATCTTCAGACTTCTCAATGCTGTTCTTTCAGGTCTTAAACTCTGCCGCTCTTAGTATAGTGTTTTGTGAACACACCACTCCAGAAATGTGTGCATACCATTCTTAAACAATTGGATACATTTGATTTAAAAGAAATTCAAAGCCGGGTTTTGTTTTTGTAACATAAGAACAGGCCATGCAACATTCCTAGAATGGTTCTGCAAAAGTAGAGAATCTGCAATATTTATAAGATGTTCTTCAACAGTTGTAAGTAGCCAGAAGCTGCACAAATTGTTCTTAGTCAAGACGGGTCTGAAAAGGATGATTATCAGAACATAAGGCTTTCTACTTTTCTTTCTTTATGTATGGAGAATATAGTTTTGGCCCCACTGCTTTAACACTCATCTGTGACATAGATTTGCATGTTCTAAATACTCAAGTGGGCAAGATTATGTCAATGCAGGCAAGCAAGGGCAGACAAAACTGGCTTCTTCTGGGAGAGGAGAGAAAGTGACCATAAAATACCTGAACAAAGTGAACTGAGTTCATTTTATTTTTCCCCTGACTTCACTTGGTGTAGGGCAGGGGTGCCCATTAGGTCGTTCGCGATCTACCAGTCGATCGCAAATCGATCGCAAAGTCCTGTCCTGCCGTGGGGCTTCTCTGGATCCCCGCTTCTCTCCCCCATCTGTATGCAGCTGGGATCCGAGAAGTGAACGAAGCCCTGCAGGCGGCGGGGGGCAGAGCCGCTATTACAGCAGCACGCCGAGCGGTGAGGAGAGAGAGCCGCTCGGCCTGGATCTGACAGCCGGCGGCTCTCTCTCTCCTCACCGCACATGCTGCTGTGACAGCGGCACCGTCCGAATGCCCCCCTCCCCCCAGCAGCTGAAGTGCTTTCCTCACTTCTCCTTGGATCCCCGGCTGCCTCTGCCTGGGAGAGCAGCGGAGATCCAGAGGAAAAGCTGAGCCCCCCTGTGTGCGTGACAGCAGAGGATTGGTACATATCAGTGATATGTACCAATCCTCTGTACAGGACAAACTCTGGAGCGATCAGCTGATCACTCCAGTGTTTGTAAATAACTGGGGACACATAGTACCAGTGGCGTAACAATCGCCATAGCGACCCAGGCAGCCGCTATGAGGGCCCGGGGCACAGGGGGGCCCGGCCAGATGACGTGCGGGCCGCCTGGGTCGCTATGGCATCTTATGCTGGTGGAGTTCACTGGCGGCTGTGAGAAGAATGCGCTGCTGTTCAGATCACTGACAGTGATCTGTGCAGCAGCGCGTTCTTCTCACAGCCACTGCGGAGTTAATGAGAGCCAGCAGCGGTGGTTGAGCAGGCTGGACCTGGCAGTGAAGGAGGAGGCGGGGCCCGTGGTGGGCAGCAGAGGAGGAGGTGGGGCCCGGTGACGGAGAAGGAGGCGGGCCCGGTGACTGAGGAGGAGGCGGGGCCAATCAGCGATCGTGCAGGAAGAGGAGGCGTACAGGTAAGGAGTGTGACCAGCTCACCTGAGGGTGACCCTGAAGAGCCCACCATAGAGAGTCTATGTTTGGCTCTGCAGGGTCACCCTTTCTAGTTGCGCCCCTGCATAGTACTATGTGTCCCCAGTTATGAATGTTACAGTTACATCACTTCCTGTTCATTCATGAGATTCTCAGTGGGGAGTAGCACTCTGTACAGAGGCTCCTCTCCATTCAGAAACTGGATGATAGTAAATATTTTCTGAATGAATGGGAAGCCTCTGTGCTTTCCATTCATTTAGAACAGAGGCTGCAGAAAAAGAGATTGAGGACTTTGTGTTTCTTTTTCTATTTTAAAAGGGAAATATCAGGGGTCTGTTAATTCGAAGCCCCCCCAACAGCCAAAATTAAAATACAAAATAAATACAAAATAGTTTTTAAAAAAAATCCTTGAGACGGGGCGCTTCTCCCCGTGTGCCACGTCGACCACATTCGGCCGCACGAGCACGACGGGAGGACAGGACGCTGGCGCCTCTAGAAAGCACTGGAAAGCAAGCCGGCTGACTGCCTGCGTTCAGGGGCAGGAGGGGGCGTGGGGTTGTATTGAAATCAATGGCACAGCAGCCATGCCCCCCGCCCACAGTGCGATCGCTTGCCTGCATTCCAGTCCAGTGCAATCTGCAAAAATAGTGCTTGCAGCATTTTTGCAGATCGCACTGGACCAGAACACAGGCACTAATGTGCCTGTGTTCCGGGTGCGGCCGATCGCACTGCGGGTGGGGGGCGTGGCTGCGGTGCCATTGACTTTAATGCACCGCCATGCTCTTCCCCCCGAATGCAGGTGTTTTTTTTGTTGGAAGATCTCATTGAGCTTGTAATTTGAAAAGTAGATCTCCGAACGAAAAATTGTGGGCGCCCTTGGTGTAGGGTGTCTGGTGCAGCCAGCTGGTGGCCCAAGCATCAATTTCATCAAATGCTTTGGGTACTATTATGTCTTGATCTTATAGGTATGGGTCTATAGACAAGTTCAAGTGGCTATGTTTGAAGTTCAATTATGTTTATATCTTCTATATATATTTTCTCTAAACTGTATAGACAACTTCCCTCTTCATCTCCTGAAGAAGCGCTATCTAGTGCGAAACGTTGAGAAAATCAAGGTCCGCCATCATCTTTCATTATATTAATCATGTTATGTATTTATGAACTTTTCAATCATGTTCAATTGCACAAGAATTCTGATTGATTAAATTCATTCATATATAGATGACAATGTGGAGTGAGTTTACAGGGGAATCATGTTGTCAATGTTATCAATTCTATTTGCTTTTTAATCAATTAAAATATACTTTTTCAAGAAATTCTTGGTGTGCAAGTTGTCAGTCGGCTGCCTAAAAAACCCTCAACTTTTCTGACTTTTCGATATATGGGTCTAAATCAGTTGGGCTGGACACGTGGTGACATAAGCATAACATCATCATCATACCAGATATAAAAAAGCACCTTGTTAACAGTGTAAAGGGAATATGCGGGCCCGGATATGTGCCATGGGTATAAGATGGGTGATGCTCCATTATGAATACAAATCATTGAAGGTGATTCAAATGATTAGAAGGCTCTTTTTACAAACTCAAGGAAAGCACAGGGATTGCTGTGTTGCATTGATCTGCTGTGAGATGGTGATTATGCCCACACTTATAAAAGTGACATGTTCTGATATCATTAGAAAGGGCATACACTGGATTGCCCCTTACTTTCTCTTCAGGTAACACCCTGTGTCAGGATAAGACTGGATGTCACCAGGATAGGAAGTGAAATGAAATCATCTCCCTAGTGATGACATTGACATCACTACATACTTGATAGAGGGTTTAGCTTTTTCTACTCCAGCCAAATATGAACAAAAATGAATGGAGTTCCATTTCACAAACCTGAATAAATGTGTGTAATCTATGTATCTATGAACTTCCCATAATCCTTTGTAGTTTGAAAATCAGGTTGAGAGCAACACTGTCAGCAAAATATAAATGTCACCCCAATATGTGTTAGAATGTAAAATAGCAAAAAGTTTTCCTGGCACACTCGCACGGGATGTGCGGGATCCCTTGTGCGTCTCTGTGCCTTTAAGGGGGGTTGGGCTTCCTCCTGACAAACCTGCACCCAATTTTATCTTCTGCCCCATGTGCTCCAAGATGGAGACTCTGATAGTTTAGAGTTAGGACCGCACTATAAGAGGTGCCTTGGCGCTGCTGTGCGGCTTTCACATTTTCTGCAGAAGACGTGTATCCAAATCTCTGCTTTGAACCTTAGCGGTGAGACAAGTTTTTTTTGCATGCTGGCTGGTAAATGTGCCAGGAAAACTTTTTGCCATGTTACTGTTTAAAGCCCTTCCATGTGCACCTTGCTGTAAAGCTGGTAACAAATTGATGAGTGCGTTTGTCATTGTTTTGCTTGCCCAATATGTTTTAGACACTTAGGTAGGAGAGGAAATGGTCTATGTTGTGTTTGCCTCAAATCTATTAATCCCCTCAATAACCTTACACACACATTATCATTGTGTAACCAATGGGAGATTTGTGTGGAAGAATCTACATTCATTCCTATGGAAAAGCTGTAAACGGCTGGTTTCAATTGTCAACGGCCTTGCCAGAGAATGACTGGGAAGTTGGCCTTTCCTCTAGTAGCCCTCTAGTTGTGTGGCTGCTGGAGTCATCCTTTCCACAAAAGTTCTTCCAGCCAGGATTTGCTTCTTCTGCACATGTGCTCAGTTGACCTTCGTTTTATGGAGATCTTTCTGTGTGAATTCTGGGAGCCACACAGCCTCTCCATGTATAGTAGAAAAACTAAAGTTGGCATGACAGCAAGTGCACACTTGGTGTGTGGGGGATGATGGTGATAATAGCTGGCAGAGTGGGAGCAGGGGCAGGCTTCAATGTGCGGCTCCAGCTCAAGCAAGTAGAGGTAACCTGTAGCTCTAATGTAGCAAAAAGAAAAAGAGAGAGAGCACCATGACCCAGCGCAATAAACACTAATGATTTGGGAGGAAAATGGTAGGTAACAATGTTGCACTCACATTATTGGGCTGGAGCCTAAGACTCTTTGGTGTACAGTAAAATAGCTGTAATAGGAACAGAGGTACAGTCATATTAATAGTCATGTGAAAACATACACTTTTATTTCTCATTGTCATTACTTCCATTTTGTTTTATTTTCTATAATTGTAATCAAAATAAATAGTGTGTATGGGTTAATGTGGACCTGTTAGTAACTATAAGTTATACATTTCTGACATATCACAATACACAGAAACAGTATTATTTACAAACACTGTGCTTTGTAGAACAGAGAACTTGGTAACTTTGGCCTGGAAAATAACACAACCAACTGACCTTTTTATGGTAGGGGCAGATTATAGTAAGACCGGATTTCTGTCTGCTGAACAAAATGTTCCAAGCACATTGTGCCATGGTTCTGCAGTGGGTGGAAGAAAGTGTTCCAAGCAAAGTGTGCCATGGTGCTGCAGTGCGCCAGAGAAAGTGTTCCAAGCAAAGTGTGCCATATTGCTGCAGTGCGCCAGAGAAAGTGTTCCAAGCAAAGTGTGCCATGGTGCTGCAGTGCGCCAGAGAAAGTGTTCCAAGCAAAGTGTGCCATGGTGCTGCAGTGTGCCAGAGAAAGTGTTCCAAGCAAAGTGTGCCATGCTGCTGCAGTGGACCAATGAAAGTGTTCCAAGCAAAGTGTGCCATGGTGCTGCAGTGGACCAATGAAAGTGTTCCAAGCAAAGTGTGCCATGGTGCTGCAGTGGACCAATGAAAGTGTTCCAAGCAAAGTGTGCAATGGTGCTACAGTGGGCAAAAGAAAGTGTTCCAAGCAAAGTGTGCAATGGTGCTACAGTGGGCCAAATAAATTGTTCCAAGCAAAGTGTGCAATGGTGCTACAGTGGGCAAAAGAAAGTGTTCCAAGCAAAGTGTGCAATGGTGCTACAGTGGGCCAAATAAAGTGTTCCAAGCAAAGTGTGCAATGGTGCTACAGTGGGCAAAAGAAAGTGTTCCAAGCAAAGTGTGCAATAGTGCTACAGTGGGCCAAATAAAGTGTTCCAAGCAAAGTGTGCCATGCTGCTGCAGTGGGCCAAAGAAAGTGTTCCAAGCAAAGTGTGCCATGGTGCTACAGTGGGCCAAAGAAAGTGTTCCAAGCAAAGTGTGCAATGGTGCTACAGTGGGCCAAAGAAAGTGTTCCAAGGAAAGTGTGCCATGCTGCTGCAGTGGGCCAAATAAAGTGTTCCAAGCAAAGTGTGCAATGGTGCTGCAGTGGGCCAAAGAAAGTGTTCCAAGCAAGATGTGCCATTGTGCTGCAGTGGGATGAAGAAAGTGTTGCAAGGAAAAGCATGAATAAAAGGATGGGGGTTGATCTTTCAGGGCACATACATTCACACTACAGCTACACCCCC
>NW_017307270.1:3589-6105 GCF_000935625.1 Nanorana parkeri | reverse complement strand
CCACACCCCCATACCCCCACATTGACACAGAAGACACAGAGACACCTGTTAAAACCTATTTTTTACTTACTAACTAAAGACACATTTCTTAAGCATCTTATAGACTTCTTCTGTAAGATATACTATATTTTGTAATCATCAAGCATTTTATAGAATCATTCTGTAACATATACCATATCCTGTAATTATTTGTAACTTTGCAATTAAACACATTTTTGAATTTTATACATGAATAAAAGCAACCATCTCTTTTTGAACGTATTCCACCCTATGCTTCAAGAAAAGAATATGACATAAAAAATCATATTTCTAACATGCTACAGTGCGCCAAAGAAAGTGTTCCTAGCAAAGTGTGCCATGGTGCTGCAGTGGGCCAAATAAAATGTTCTAATCAGTGTGCAATGGCTCTGCGGAGATTGGTGGACATGGTGAAAGATGGGTGTTCCTAAAGATCATGGTTAATTGTGACAAACATTTTTCACAATTTCTAGCATTAGCTTCCTTTCTGGCACTAAGCATTCAGTCACAAGACATCTCAGAGCCATAAAGGAACTTTGGGCTGGAAGATTCCCTCTGCCAGACACTGTGTTTGCAGGCCTGAATGAGAACAAGGTAGTTATGGAATGCCCAGCATGACTGCAGGTCTTGTTCAGATTGATGTCTGAAAGGTGAAATATCCCTAATAACGGCCACCAGCTCAGCATATCTCATTAATTTTTGCCTGGGGAGCAAATTCCTCCCTAGCCTCCCATTTTAGAACAAGAAATTAGAAGGAGCAGGTGGCTCTGGGACAGAAAGAGGAATGTGTGAGGAATACAAACCTGATATATGGTATAACCCTTTCCTAGGCCTCTGTGCTTCTGAAGGGGCCACCTTGCACAAGAGGTTTTAACCATTTCCCTCTGTTGTTAGGTTTTAATAAGCAGTCTCTAAGCTCCAAAGAACTGACTTTTCCTAAGTTGAGAGGGGCCACAGAGCAAAGATCTCTGTGAAAAATAGCAGGAGGACATGGGTAACCACCTTTCCATTCATTCCTATTCAAAGGCTGTTGATGGTCCAAACCAGTGGTCTACAGTCATTTTCATAGGAATGAATGAAGAGTCTTCCCTGCTTGTGCGGTAGAAGCAAACCTTGTTTGGTGGACCACTTAACTCCTTTATCATCACGGCCATGAGATAATATAAATCAATGCATTTTGCTTAAAATGTTACAGCAGTAGATTTAGCAAAGGTGTTAGCATCACTATTGACTCCATGCACCTTGGAGTTTGGACTGTTCCGTTGCACAAATGGTTAATCACTAAACCAGAACTAGCAGTACAATTTCTGTTGTTTACTTATTTACAGGACAAACATTTATAATAATAAAACCCAACTCCAAGTAATTTTTAAGACTACTCCACTTTTAAGACTTACCCTGCTCACTCCTACTGCTGCCACTGGTCTTCCAGATTGATTAAAGCTGTACTCCAGGCAAATAGAAAAAAAAAACTGCAGTCCAATATTTTTTACATGATTAAATCTAATTCTAAGTACCTGCATCCGACTTGGTAGCAGACTCATGCAGTTCCTGTACAGCAGAGCTCGGACTTCCTAATTGGAATTATTTTGAAAAATACTGAAATAATGTCCTCTTATCTCTTTCAGTGTCTAATTAACAGAAAGGGGATCACTTTTGGGTCAGCTAATTTTAATGGGATGTTCTATGTCTAACAGGGAACGAGGGATCAGTTTCCATACATAGTGCAAACAGCAGTTTTGTAACTGATCAATTCCTGCTCTTAGAAAGCAATCCTGATTCATTGCTATGCTAAGCCAATAGAGACAAGGGAGCGCTAGATATGCATTACTTCTCCATTGTTTAGGTTAGTGGTTCTCTGTCATTTTCTTTATTTGATGTCAACTTAACATTCTTTTCTGATTTCTTTTAACAATCATGGATGAAATACAAACTGAAGTCATCCGTATCAAATCTATGCTGACCTCTCCCCAACCACGCTCCAACAGCGGAGAGAGCTGAAACCCATGCTGGAAGTGCTCCGAGCGCAAAAAGTCCCGTACCGCTGGGGGTTCCCCTTTAAGGTGCTATTCAACTGGGATGGGAAATCGTTTGCAGCATCTACCCCAGACGACCTCCGCAAGATTCTCACGGACTTATCTCTACTGCCCCCCTCACAACTGCACACTTCATCACAGAAAGAGAAGCGTCTTACAGTCCCACCGAGCCCAATCTGGGAGAGGCAACAGAAGAAGCGAACATCCCCGCAGAAGAAGCAGAGAGACAACCCCCTTCCAGCAGATCCGACCTGATGGCGTGAGGTCCACCTGGTTCCAGTTTTTCTTATCGACTCCCCCATAAAGTTTGCCCTCCACCGAGTTGGCCACTGGGCCGTCGACCTATAAGTTACTGAGGGAGAAGCGGGGTGCCTGAGGTTGCTTACTGATGCTGTCGATGCCCCTGCCCTTGCCACCTTGTCGAGTACCCGTTGTGCTCCCATATGACCGGGGTACCATGAT
>NW_017307270.1:2086-2525 GCF_000935625.1 Nanorana parkeri | reverse complement strand
ACCTATTTCAAACAGTCCAACACCATACTAAAGGCTTGCTAGTTTTAGCTGGAGATACTAACATGGTAATACTCCCCCATATTGATAAAACCAATAAGGTAAATGCCCCAACCCCAGTATCGGCACCCCCTATAAACAATCCTTCCCTGGCAACCCTTCTAAACAATCATGGTTTAGTGGATGTGTGGAGAGAAATGAACCCCAACACTAAAGATTACACTTACTTTTCTAATCCCCACCAAATCTTTTGCAGAATTGATCACATTTTCACAACCCAACGCTTTTTGTCCCACTTCATATCGGCCACCATAAAGGCAATCCCATGGTCAGACCATGCCCCCAACGTCATACAATTTCGTCTGGAAGGCGGCACTCATGGCCGGGGGCACTGGAAAATGAATGACTCCCTATTGTCCACTATAGACAACATGTTCCACAT
>NW_017307270.1:0-440 GCF_000935625.1 Nanorana parkeri | reverse complement strand
TCAATGCAGCGGAGCATCCTCCACTTCACATGGCACCCTCTCAGGGCCAGGGTGGCACGATCCACCCTATATAAACACAAGAGAGATGGAGGGGTGGGCTTACCCAATATACAACTGTACTACCAGGCGTCCCAACTTCTGCCTTTGATTTCCCTACACCAACAACAATCCCCCCCTCTCTGGCTTATGCTGGAAATCCCTAACTGCTCACCGGTGCCACTATCAGCGTTGCCCTGGATACCAACTATTAAACAGACCTAAAACCCTGAGTCCACTGATGTCACATTCACTTAAGGTGTTCGGATTCCATTAAATATTCTGCCAACCTACTCTCCCCATATTTTCCACTCCTGCCTTTGGTGTCCCAGCCCCTATTTCCACCAGGAATGGATAACAGCCGAGCATTCCAGTGGTGGACGGACAACGGCTTTAAAATAGTA
>NW_017307269.1:638969-655037 GCF_000935625.1 Nanorana parkeri | reverse complement strand
AAAAAAAAAAAAAACATCATAAAACTAGTTATGTCTAGTTACATAATGTGTACACCGTTAAACCAACTGGTCACAAGTGAAGTTCACACAGTTGCTTGTACATTAGCGTGGGCACTTATTTTGAATGTGATTTCAATACATCATAAGGCAGATTTTAATGCATTTTTTTCGACAACATGTGTGCATTGTATTGTGCTGTGTAGATGTGGGCATCTTGAAAATGAATGGCATAGCAGCCCAATGCACAACGATCCTTTGCATTAAAGTGCGTTAGCCATATGTTAACCACGTCATCACAGAACAGACATGTGAGTCCTCCCTTAACTATTCACAAAAAATACATCACTCTATCTAAGCAAATAATCAAAGACTCTACCCAGCACGCACACCTTGAAGGTGGAAAGACCAACGTTTAAGGTTTTAATGCTTACCCTTTCTGAAATGTTCTTCTCTTCTCTGGGCCTCATTAATGCACAAAGTGTGCTGCTGTCAGAGCAGATCTCTGCACCACTACCCTTTAAATGAAGGGCATGGTGGTGATGTCCTGCATACACAGTAGAGTCCTCTATCTTAAGGGTTAAATGAATAGTCTATTTTGTAAATAATCAATAAATATACACATATTTATAAAATAAAAGGCAATTGTATTTATTAATGTTTTCTATGCAAGTCACTAAACACTGCAACTGCGATCAGAACTTAAGGTGAGATTTTATCCAAAAAATCTGCAAAAGAAGTTATTAGAAGCTTTAGGGGGTGTGCCTTTTTGTTACTGCAGTCAATGGATTTATGTTGTGAATTTAAAATTATATTTAAGTAGAATTATATTTAGGTAGAACTGTAGTGCTGGGGAAAGTAAGGGTATTTAGTGTAAGAGTGTGTGTGGGAGGATGGTGCCGCAGTGGCAGCAGTGAGTGATGATATTGAGTTGACCACTAAACCAAAACATACACATGTAGATATGTTCTTTTAAAAGTTAGGCATGTTACCTTAGCAAAGAAAGCCTGCATTTCTTCTCAAATAACACAGTATAATCATGTGTAAGCCATATGTAGTAAATTAGCATTGTAAAGTTGTATGTAGATGCCTGTAGAGGTAAAAAAAAAAAAACTAGTCTCTAGTCTGCATTAATTAAAATCCTGTGTACTGCTTAAAGTGTTTATAAAGACAAAAGTTTTTAGTTCAGTTGTAGAATAGAGTAGGAATAGGTAAACCCCTATCAGATTGACTATAATAAGACAAACTGAGGAGATTTTACTTTATTTCCTGTCCTGGAGATGCAACAGGACATGAGAGTAAAAGATCTCCAAAATGAGTGGAATTCCCCTCTTAGATGTCCCTATTGGGAGATTTGTTTTCTATTCTTGCTCTGGTGAGAACCCTAAAATGGGGGACTTTCTCTCACTTTCTCTTTCAGTGGCAATGGGAACCAGGATAAACAGAGGGGGAAATTTCCCCTACGGGTACACGGACAGCAAAACAAACTTAATAAATGGTCTAACCCTTACCTACTCTATCCAAAACTAAAATAAAATGCCTTTATGTACACTTTACCTGAAAGAGTGAAGAAAACCGAAACACACACTACCATTGTTGGTATAATAACCAACAATGTATTCAGCACAATTTCATCAATATATTGTAATTGCAATTATTTGCTACCTAAACCAGGTATGTGTGCAAAATTAATGTATCCAGAGAATCTATAATGAATGTGACATTCACCTTGTAAAAAATAGGGTGAATGTTGCAGTAAATATAATTTCTCATTGAAGAACAGATGGTTGCACCCGGGCAAATGTGCAGCCAATCTTTTTAAAAATAAACACCCATTTTTTCTATATACTTTGTGCACAAACAAAAAGAGAACTTGTTTATAAAGGCAGCTCTGGCTCATAATATTAAGGATGCCAAATTAAGATTGCTGTTCTTAACTTTTTTTATTCTCAGTCATGTATGGATCCAGCTGTTGCTTTAGCAGTAATTACTATTATGGTAATTCATTTTTTTGGGAATCAAGAAAGATTATTGTTTTGTTGTGTCTAATTCTCATGGCACCCTGCAAAGCACAGTGAAAAATCCCATATATTTGACTTGGTCTTTAATAGTTTCTAATTGAGATTTAAATTGCCAGTGAAATGTAACAGACGGTCCTTTTCATTGTATTTATCATGTAATTAGTTGACAAATGACACACTTTGTAAAATTATTCTGCCGTTTTTTAATTTGTCTGCTAGTAGGGCAGTGTTTACTGGTTTCAGAAGTATTTTATAAAAGTGTTTTTCAGTGGTATTAAAATGTGTTGCCCATTAATAACACAACTGTCTAACACGTAGCCCCGAACCCATCTGAGTCACATGCACTGGTTGAGACTCTGAAGGTTATTCACAAAAGGGTGAAGAATTTGGAGAAGGCAGGAGAAGTGAACAATCTAGGACAACACAGCTGAACTGGAAAGTGAGCTGAATTGGATAATTTTTCCAAATCAGCTTTGTTGTCCTAGATTGTTCACTTCTTCTGCCTTCTCCAAACTCTTCAACCTTTAGTGAATAACCCTGCCTGTGTTTTATAAGACTGATAGGTCTTTTGATCTTGTATCCATGAGCTAAAATAGATGCAAGCAGTAACAAGAAAAACAATTTTTTGTTTTGTGATTTGCAGCAACTGGTAGAACACAGTTTTAAACTTTTAAAGGTAAAGGTGCTAAGACCTGGCAATGTTTTTGTCATTGCCTTTGCTAGAAATTGTATAGCTTCACTGTAAACCTGATTGAAATTGTACAAGTTTGGCTTCCATGGCTTTGGGGATAAGCCCAACCCTTAAAGCTAAGCTGCATGTATCAATCTTCCCCTTGTCCAATCAGATCTCTCTTACCTACCCTCTCATGTCTTCTCATTAACAGTGCATTGGTAGTGTTAGTGCAAGAGGGCTCATTGCAGACAATGTGGTTTCAGTGTCCTAAAGCTGGACCATTAAAGTAGGAGGTCTGATTGCAATGGGTAGAAATATTAGGTGGACCTTCTCCCAAAACTTTTTTAACTGCATACAGTAGGAAATCATTAGAACCTCTATCATGTTTTTTTAAATAAATGCCTGTGTTTCCATTTGGAAGATTCACATTTACATTTTGTCCTTACATTAACAAAAAGTAGGTATAGTTGACACCAAAAATAAGTAAAAAATAAGTAAAAGTTCTGATTACCATTGTCAGGAATAGGATTTCCCCTGACCCTTCCTTTTTTGTCCCTGGGTAGGGAAGTAAGAGGTTATAACCCCAGTTGGGACACAGACAGCAATAAAAACCTGAGCCTTTCCCACTTTATACAAAAAAAAACAACACTTTGGCCGCAATTCCTCTTTAAATCATACAAAGCATAGGACGACAACAATTCTCAAGCAAGCTACAAAACAAGAAGATTAGCAATATATAATCCTATAGTTGACATAGTCAAATTCAGGCCAGAAGTCAAATTAAGAAGCAGACAGTGGTAGTGAAGAATCGGGGGAAAGTCAGTGAAGTAGTAGACAGACAAAGTAACAAATACAAAAGTTTAGTGGAGATGATACCAGGATAACCAGTGAAGAAAACAATGGACCAGTAGTCATATAAAAGTGTTAAGAGAAAACCTTGGATCATTATAACCATTGGTGAGAAAGGGATGGATGAAAGTGACAGTTATTTGTGCAATAAAATGAGGAAAAAATAAGGTCAAAATGTACTCCCAAATGACAAATTTGAGGAGCATATCTAAGAAAGGGGAAAGAAGAAAAATAAAGTTGGTGTAGATGGGCACAGTGTTTTTCCAACTGGACAATGTGGTGTTGTTTATTATGCTGCATGAGAGCTGAAGTACGCCACCCATGTGTTCTTGGATGTGTTTTGCTTAGTCTTTGTACACACTGCATACAGTAACTTTGTTGCTCCACCTTACAGAAAAAAGTCCAGAAAAGAGATCCCTATTTACCACCACAGGCATTCTGGGAAAACCCATGTCTGAGCATGTGAGGCAGTAGAAAAAGAAGCCATTTCGCACGCCATTTAAGAAGTGACCTTGCTTCCTGACAGCTTAATCATCTTTTTGACACAGCTCATACTCCATACCCCCCTCCTTGTCCAGTCTGCCTCTTGGGCAGCAGCCAAATGAAAGATGAAGGTTAAAGAAAAATGTTAACATAGGAATAAACATTACGGAAATTGGTAGGGCATGTAAGTTAAATGTATTGGGTGATGAGAGCAGGTAATAAAGTGGAATTAGAGAAAGGAAACTGCCTGTGTATGAGAATTACTGAATTCATTTCTTATTTTGTTCAATTTTTAAAGTTAGTGACAAGTCATCATATTTTGAGATGATAATGGAAGTTATGATTAACAGAATTGTTTTCCAGTTGACATACTGTAGAAGCTGTTTACAATGGATTTCTTTTTCACTACTGCTCAGTAGTCTGAAAACATTTTTGTATTTTGTTTCTGATTAGTATGGCAGGCCTACCAGATATCATTTGAAAAGACAGCTCCAAGCAACCGGGCGGAAGCTCCAAATCACAGCAATGACTTTTAAAACACTAATCCTGAAGAAGTGGTCAGGTGTGCCACAAAATAAATAGACAGTGTGTATATTTTCTGCTCAATTAAGTTTTTTTCCTATCAAGATCAAAGTCTCACATCTTTCCCTTTGAGAATTAATACTTGATACCTCTGCCATAGTCACCCTGAAGGGGGTATTTTATTCTTCACACAACCAGGTCTGCCAATTAGTATGATATTGCTGTACTTCTCTAAATGGTGCTTTGCCATCTAGGTCTACATGAAATGTGCATGCATAGTGTAGTGTAACCCAGCAAGCATGTTAACAGGGAACAAGTTAAAGAAGACCTATAGTACTTTTAATGTTTTAAATGTATCTTTCATAAGGATCAGCTAAATGTTAATGTTTTCAAAGTCTTTGTATATTTAAAAGTAAACCTTATGTTTTTATAGCTTCTAATGATGGTAGTTTAGTTGAGCATAATACAGGAAAGCAAGCAAATATTTTAGTAACATCTAACTGTAATTTTTCTTCACTAACTCTCACACCAACTAGTTATCATTTGGCTAAAGAGTCTAATTTTACCAAACCAGACAGTTTTGATGATCCCATAGAATTTGAATCAATACAAACCGGGCGTAAATATATTTTGTAGTAATGATACCAATTTATTGGTTGTGTATCATCATAAAAGTGTATTCTCTAATTACTGAGAGTTCATGGGTCTATTTTATGTTGATATAAAAAATATACTTGAAAGGCAGCACTATGTTTTTTGAAAAGTAAAATGTCTAGCTTTAACTGTGCAAAATGACTCATCTTTCATGCCAACACAATAGAGAGAAGAGATTTAACAATGCTCTAGAAGTTTGCAGCTTATCGTCCAATAGAGATTTTAGAAGACAAATAATTCACTTAGCAATCACAAAATGGTAATAATTCACACGCTATCTGGGTTTCCAAGAGATCAACTAAGTCCAGGTCTAATTGGCAGCTTACTGTAGGGGTTTACAGGAAACCATTAATTTAATTGAATATGCTTTTTATCACTTCTACTCATTTACCCTTTACGGTTATGTGCTAATTTCCCAATTTACAAGTGAATAGTACAGTTTATTTCATTTTAAATTGGCCAGTAACAAACTGCATTTCTACACAACCATGTTATATTGTACCCTTGGTGAACAACTGCCATGGTTTCAGCATAGTTTTATGAAATATGAACATAATAATATATACAGATGTAGCCTACAAAATGCAATACAATACCCATTGAGGAAGATTTCATATTTTCAAGTACCTTCATGGCAATTAAAAAGTCTTTTGCAAATGTATTTTTGCATTGATTTAATTTCTAATTACAAGTATTGTTACTGCTGTAGAAACTATGAAAATCACAATTTATTGTTATCTGATTTCACTCTGATAATGCTTTGTGCTAAACTCCGATGATAATATACAGTATTAAAACATACATGAAGAAATGTACTGAACTACCTGATGTGATGGTTAATGGAAGCCAATTTTATTTCCTACTAGAAAAAAAAAGAGAATTGCACCCTTGCACACAGAAAGGCTACATTATTTTAGAGCATAAGGGTAACCATCAGGGAGTTGATCTGCTTTGTACGGCCATGAAGAAGTCAAGTTACTATGTAATGTTACAAGAATAGGGAGTTTCAGGGCACTGCAGCATGCTATCTTTCTCTCATAGGGTTGTGTCTGGGTTCGGTTTACAGGGTATTCATCAAACCCATTGTGAGGTCCAAAACTTGGGAACATAAATCCGAATTCTGAAAATCAGTTCTGCCATTTTTAAAGCTAATAGGCCAGCATTTGTCAAACTAAGGGCTAAAGCAGCTAGGCACTGCCATGGGGAACATGTGCAATGGAAAAACACTAATTGTTGCAATTGCCTGCTTGGGTGATAACTTTAAGCCTTGCGTGGTGTTACAAATGTTACAGAACAGTACGATTCTCACAGATAGCATTAGTGACACTGTATTCTTGCATTGCATATTTTGCATGTGTAATAGATTTTTTTAATTTAGCATCATTGCTTAACTTAAATACAGCAGCATCTGAATTTGTTACTGACAAACAAAAAAAGTAGTTTTATAAAGGTCCTATACACTGTGAGCAGTGAGGGTACACACCAATATGTAGACTGACACACACAATTCATAGTGATGTAGCACAATACATGAGTGTCTATAGCACTGCACAGTACTGTATAGCAGCAACCATTTATCTCTGCAAAATGTAGCCCTGTACTAGCTCTGTGTGCACTGTGCAGATCATTTGCCTCTCCATTTAGGCCTGCCAGACATTATGAATACAGGGGATTGCCTAAATTTATCACAGCTATGGCAATAAGGGTAAATGAGGATGTGGTGATTTTGTGCACAAAACTCTACTGTACAAGTATGCAGTAAAAAGCTGCAAGCAGATTTGCAAAGGTCAGATTAGCCTCTGTCAGTAACAAGTTCATGCTGCTGCCCCCCCCCAAAAAAAACCTCAACCCTAAAACAGTAGAACCGAACCCAATGTTTTTTGAGAGTTTTTTGGTTTTATCTTGATTTTTAAATCTAGTAAGTAAAAACTTAACGAATGCAAACTGGAAGGTCAGGATAAAGATATATTTGATTAGGCCCTTTCTGAGTCCTGTGCTCTCAATTTAGGTACTGCTGTTGAGGCCAGGTGTGCAGCAGCAGCTCGACAGCCAGGCAGTTCTAAATGACATCTAGCAAGTGGCAAGAATGAGCATCTATTCAAAGCAGGTTTAAACACCTTTATCTGTCTGCTGAGTTTTACAATTATGTTGAGAAATGATGTAGGCAAGTGATAGCTGTAGCTAAAAAATCAAAATACCATCCAATCTATGCAATCAGTGCTGATGTTTTAAAGCTGAGCTCCAGACATATAAAATGTAATCCAGTTAACTCTGCAATAAAAAAATTAGTACATGTATGTTTACATACAGTTAATATTAGTACTTGAATGTGTCCGTTAATTAACTTCTTATAGTCCCCTGGCATTAGGGAGAGAGGGGCAGCACTGCAAGCTAGTCAGAATGTTGTGTGTTACACAGTGCTATCAATCTAGCAGTGCTAGCAATCTAGTAAATGGCAGATTTTTGACAGGAGAAGAGAGTAAAATGGTGCCTTCGTCACTGTGGTACTGTTCCTTCATTGTCTAATCAGTATGCTTGGGTTTGTTGACAACTGGGCTGTATTGTATCTAAAGCCAAAAAAAATGTTTTAATATATTGCAGCTAGCTTACCTGTCCTTAGATGTGGTTATAGATTTGATTACCTTTTTTCAGACTTTTTCATTTACTTTCACCTGGTGATCCTGCTAGTAACATAATTCGTACTCTTAGGATGCCATCACTTACTCATTGTCATGTATACATGAAGTAGCAGTGTTGTCACCCTAGGCTGCTCTCTTGATTTGGTCTACAAACACCATTGCTTGATATTTCAGTTCAGTGCAAATTATAAGGATACAGGATTTTAGGATCAGCAGAAATCTGTACTTGCAGAAAATGTACTTTTACAAAAAGATAATACAGCCATGATTTGGCTACTGGAAATGTGCAATATATAATATTTTTGTTATAGAGTTTAGATAGAGTTCAACTGCAATGAGGTCACAGACCTGACTACATGGACTGATAGGTGGTCCTGGAGGTTTGATAGATAGAATTACAAATATTTTGGCAGATAAGACAGTTAAAATGCATAATTTTCAACTTTCAGCATTAACATGAGATTTAAAGAAGCTAAAGAAAGTACGGTATACCTTGTTACATAGCAATAAACTTGCAGGTAGAAAAGGCAAAGAGTATTGTCAAAGTGATAACCGTCATCTGTCAAAAGAAAGAATCCAAAATTTGCATGTTCATTTGCATATTTTTAGCCACTTAAAAGTAACGCTTTTTCAATACTTCTTGTCTCTTTAACATCAGATTTATAATTAATCTTAAGGTATAGGTCATTGCAAGATTATTTGAAATAAATAGAATTACCATACTTTGCAAAATTATTTTGTAAAATTGGCCTAGCCCTTGGTCATTGCAACAAAATTACGAAACTATTGTTACATTCCTTGAAACTCAAAGTCAATAGATTGTGAAGCAGAGTAAAGTAGAATCAAAAGCTTCAATCCTCTGGCTAATCAACGATTTGGTTTGATCGACTAATAGTCTAATTATCTGGGACTCTGGCAGATGGAGACTAATATACTGTTAACCGATCATTCAAGCTTAAATTTCCCTGGGGAAAGATAATTCAGAACTTCTCTACCATTTTATCCATTTCTGATTAAAATATAACTAGCCTGGTTGACGTTAAGGCCTTTCACTGAATTGAAGTACTTGGATTATGTTTTATACACAAAGTATCATATGAGCACAACACTTGTCTATATAAATGCAGAAAAAAAGTATAATTAAATATACTATATTACATTCTGCAGTTTCCCAATGCTCCATTTGGTAATAGTGACTTTGTTTACTTTTTAGTTTAACAAAAAGTTTAGTGATCAGTGATTCAAAAGCGAACCGCCGGCCAATAGAAAATAGTTGGGCGGAGCTAGCTGTCACCGCACAATCGTTTTCTATTTATTTTTTTAACTTTTTTCACTATTTTTCTGTTCTGCTCGGTCCTACAGAGGGACCGAGCAGAACAGCCGAGCCAAATGCCGATATGCCGAATGCCGATATAAGGCTGGAATCAGCCGTATCAGCCTGAAGTGAATAGCCGAACAGCGTTCAGCTCACTTCGCTTCAGGTCGGTGGTTCACTCGGCTGCCTACGGCAGCTTAGTGAATAGACCCCTAAGTTAATTAGGTATTAATGTCTATTCCTAAACAATGAACAACTTTAAAATGTGTCCATCATTACCTTTGATTATTTTTTTATTGCTATTTTACAACTTACTTGGTACTGTGGGCTTGCCATGCAAGGAGTAACAGGCTAGGATAGCAATACATTAAAATACAATTGATCCACATGTCACCATGCAATCATTTGATTAGTGATGAGTGAATCTTTCCAGGTTCGATTTGCCATGGATTTGAAAAAATACTGTACAGTTCACAAATCCTTTAAAGTACATGCTTGAGAATGCCTTAAAGCTGTACATGGTATTTTATGGAACAGTATTATTCTCACAGAAAGTCATAACGACTGCATAGACTGGCAGTACATGTTTGGCTGTTGTATTAACTTTTTCTTTTACAGTTTTCTTGGCTTACATACAGCAGCATCACCTCAATCTTAACTAGATTCTAACAATGAATGTGGGTTTCATTCAAGAAACACCATTCATTCCAAAAGTGAATTATGTCGTGTAACATACAGCATCTTTGGTGTGTTGAAAATGAAAAGGCTTGGGCCGAACAGAAAAAAATGCCTAGGAGTCTTGATGGATGATTCACCTGCTGTTTCCTTTGCATTCTTACAGAGTACCTGAACAGAGATTGCAGCTGATTGGCTACCAGCACCGTTAGTTCGAAGATTTTCCTGCTGGCTCCTCCGATCTTCTGCTCGTGGGATGTCAGCTGGAAGGGTGCTTACAGCAGCACCCACTGTACGAATCTTGGCCAGTTCTTGAAATTTGCATTGTGTATGGCCAGCTTTAGACTGAAGCCTCATAAGATGCAAGGATTTGTGAATCAGTATGTTGATTTTTTAAGAATGTTTCCCTAAGGAATAGCATGAGTTGCAAAAAAATAGGTGAATATTATGCTGCTAGCTACATTTTGAGAAGCATCTATTACTTTCTCTAACTCAGAGAAGAGCACATAAGGAGCAAGGAAAAAAAATCACCCTGCCTTTATGTGAGTGCCAATTAATTATGGCCACTATGCCATATCCAAAGAATTCATATGCAAAGTATAAAAACATAGAGGCATTGGGGTTGATTTACTAAAGTGAAATAGGCTGTTCACTTTCCAAGAGATTTTGTACATTGCAGGGGAGGTTTCCCTTAAGGTGCCCATACACCTTCCGACCATCGCAAGACTGTTGTCTTGCGATGGTCGTAAGCTTATTAGAAGTTTGTACGATGTGCCCATCTTGGACAGGCAGAACGTACTTGCGATCATCGGCTTTTCGATGACCGCACTGCTCAGGGTCGGGCTTTCGATGAACGCACTGCTGAACGGGCAGTGTGCGCGTGCGCACACCGGCCCGTTCCGCAATTGTCAAACGAGGTTTTCTAGCCTGCTGGTTCGACAAAGGATGTGCGACCGTACAGTAAAAACGGTCGCACACCTTCCATACACCTTGTGATTATCGTACAATCGCAGGATTTCACCGCGATTATCGTACGATAATCGCAAGGTGTATGGGTACCTTTAGCTTGGTGAATGTCATGAAGTTTAACCTCACAAAGAACACCCAATCATGTGCAAATTTTAAAAAGGATTTTCAATTTTGCATGATTGGGTGATGGAAGTCAGCAGAAGTGCACCTGATTCACTAAACTAAGGAGAAGGTTTCCCCTGCAAAGTGCCAATTCCCATGCAAAGTGAACGGCCTATTTGCCCACTGACTGCTAGGATCTGGTATGCACATGTATTGAGTCATGAGATGTAAAAGTAGTTTGATTTTGTCTTTTTCTAAATCTTTCTACATTATTCTAAAAAGGTGGACTTTTGAGGGATTCAGTAGCTAGAGTTTGCTGTTCCACAAATCAATCAATCAATCATTTCATACTCTAAAAGTCCTTAGTGGGAAAATTGTGCACCTTTTACAAGTTATTTATGCCATGAATCTGATTACAGAGGTAGATTGCTACAGTGTGATGTTTTATATTTCATGCACTGCAGTACGGATCTATTATAATGTTAATTATACTATCAAATTAATTGCTTTCAGTGCATTAAGCATTGCAGAACAGTTCACTTACCAGAAATGTTTCTTTGTCCCTTTTGAACCTAGAGTGTCTCATAGCTCATAACACCCAGCCAATAGCCAGCATTCATAAACAACATACTGATAAATGAAGTGAAAGGAGGCTGACACCATTCTTGCAGATAAGCAGAAGGTCTATAGCTTTTTCAGCTGCAGTAAACACAGTATTGGTGCCAAAATGCCAAATAAAAGGCGCACAGTAGTGTATCCATCTGCAAATGGATTTCTCGGCGTTACAATGCATAGCCAGGAATGATTCCAGACATTTCAATGAGTATTTAGCATATGATAGTGACTTACCGAGTCACAAATCTCAAGCCTTTTGGACAACTGTAGAATGTTACAAAACTATTTGAAATACAGATCCGCTACTAGCCACCTCAGTGTACTTGTGGAGTGAATACAATTTAAAATCAGTCAATATATCCAGACAAATTCTGTCCTAAATGCTGTAAATTTACTTATTATTTACTATTATTCTCCTATTATGCAGCAAGGTAATATTCCCAGTGTTCAGCAATAAATCTGGAGCAACAGTACACATTTTAATGTTATATCTAGATAAGTAAAAGTTGTAACATGAAATAAGCTAATCCCAACTACCGTATTTGCCGGCGTATACGACGGGTTTTGAAACCTTAAAACATCCCCCAAAAATCGGGGTTCATCTTATACGCCGGGTACATACAGAAGGATATGGTATACTGTATGTAGCTTCGGCTACATACAGTATACCGCGCTGAGCCAATCACGGCAGGCTTTGTATTAATGAATACAAAGCATGTATTCATTAATACAAAGCCTGCCGTGATTGGCTCGGCGCTGAACCAATCACAGCAGGCTTTGTATTAATGAATACAAAGCCTGTATTCATTAATACAAAGCCTGCCGTGATTGACTCAGCGGAAGAAGGAGGACACAGCGGGGATCGTGGACAAGGTAAGAGACTGTAATCCCAATTGTGGCTCGGGGTTACCGCTTATGGTACTGAAAATTAACCCCCGAGCCACACTTGGGAATACCGCCATGGATGTTAGTGGGTGCATTTAAATATTATTTTATAAGACGAGTACAGCCCAAAACCTATATTTTAACACAAAAAGTAGGGGGTCGTCTTATACGCCGAGTCGTCTTATACGACAGCAAATACGGTAAGTGATATTTTTCTTTGTTTCCTGTATTTTGGGAGGTGAATGTATTAAATGTAAATAAACAGAGGTTAAAGGTAAACTCCAGAGCAAACCAATTCACCCATATAGTCTATCTGTTGCGCCCTTTTTCATCCAAAATTGCTGTGTTCATCAGTCGTTGAAAGTGGGGGGTTAAACCGGTCTTTCAGCCAAAATAATTCTGGAAAGAAAAGCATATGAGTCCCTTGTTTATTTTGTAAATCTAGGGTAAATTATTAAGACTGGAGGCAGCATTTTTATTAAACATCACTAATCTATAATAAAATACAAACTAACACCATTTAACACCATTTGGAATTCAAACAACCATGGTCCTTTAGTAGGGATGCACCGATACCGGTTTTCCGGTATTGAGTACCGATATTTTTTTCAGTACTCACCGATACCAAATACCAATACCGGAAGTTTGCTTTCTGATTAGCCAGGAAGCCGTCTCCATGCTCCCTTGTCACCGGGTGGCTTCCTGATCTGGCGGGAAGCCGTCTCAATACTGGTGATGAGGAAGCATGGAGCCGGCTTTCTGGTCAATCAGGAAGCCGGGGGGCGGGGTAATGACTCGCCGCCCAGCCACTTGATTGGCCAGCTTCCCGACCAATCTGGAAGCTGGGCGACGAGTCATTACATGTCGCCCGGCTTCCTGATTGGCCAGAAAACTGGCTCCAAGTGATGAGGGAGCATGGAGCCGGCTTATCGGCCACTTAGGAAGCCTGGAGGACAAGTCATTACCCGCCCCCTGGCTTCCCGATTGGCCGGGAAGCCAGCTCCATGCTCCCTGGTGACAAGGGAGCATGGAGCTGACTTCCCGGCTAATCAGGAAGCTGGGCAGTGTGTAATGACTTGCTGGCCAGCTTCCTGATACCGAAAGTTCCGGTATCGGGATAGGCATCAGGATCATCCAAGTACTCGCCCAAATACTCAGTATCTGCATCAATACCGATACTAGTATTGGTGCATCCCTATCCTTTAGTATTGGTTTAAAGGATGTTAAATAAATATTTACACCAAATGAATGTATTAATCTTCCATTTCACAACATTCAAACTCACTCATGGAAACTCAGGCACTATGACTCAAGCTTAGAGTGACTCTAAATTCAGGAGTTAAATCTTAAAAATGCATTCAAGTTACTTAACCTTTAACAAAAATGTATCTTATTTGTGTATCACCCAGCTGACACAGTCCTTCCCTCTGGAGGGTGGTTACTTTTGTTCCCCATGGTTCCTGTGTGTTGTTAAGCAGCCAACGCTCCAAGCTCGCTCCCTTGGAGGACTACTATATCACTTTTAGTTTACAAATTGAATTGAGATTATAGTCTATCACTCCTCAATCAGTGATGTGTTTCTGGGACAGGAAGTAAGGGGAAATGTCCCCAACTGGGCACAGGCAGTAAAAAATGTATTGACTTAATCTACCCAAACTAGAAAACATAAGTTTTGGCTATACATACACCTAAGCCTCCAAGTTTTTTTTTACTTTGTACAACTTTAAAGTAACATTAAAGTCACGTTTCTTTCCCCATTCTAATTCTGCTTTTAATACTTACATTATGTGATGCCTCTTGATGCGATCATCTTCTTCCTCCCACTTGTTTTCAGCAGTCCCTCCAGCACTGGTGCCGCTTTCTGATCCTGCGCAGACTCCTCTGTCTTCTGTGTACCACGGAGTCTGTCCAGTGTGCACGCTCACAGCTGCGTGTATTCACTTCTCTGTCTAAGGAAGGAATTTCCCAAAATTTTGTAGAGATTTCTTCTTACCTCCTGTTGTGTCTCCGGGACAAGAAGTCAAATCTCCCCACTAGAACACAGATGGGGTGCCAACCCTTCCTTACTCTATCCAAAACAAAAAAAGGGCTTTTGATAAACTTTAATAATATGTAATTAATAGGACGAGACTGAATCTAGACAACTCCTCGCTGTTTCAGCACATATAAATAATTTGGAAAAATGTAAATGGTTAAATCTTGCAGAGAAAATACAGAATGTCAAGCTAGTATGAAGAATTGCTTCATTTGCTCAAGTAAAAAATTTAATGTTGAGGAATCCTTTGATTTTTATTTAACTTTCCATGAGGATGTAGTGCTGTGATTGAAGCCAGAAACACCTGAAAATATGATGCTGGTGGAATGACATTGACTGTGATATAATTTATGCTTATTTCATTTTATACAGGTTAATGTGCTTTCCACGAGGGAGGTGAAAGAAACTGATAGACGCCTTGGAGGCGACTTGTACTCAGAAGCGGAAGAAATGCTTGGGAAGGATATGAAAAAGGGAATACGATATGCTAATAATGTCATAAACATGAAAAGTGAAGACAGTAGAAAAATGCAAATGAAGCAAATCAGTGAGGTATTATGACAATTGAGGGACGTCAAAGATATATGCGAACAAAATACAAAAAGATACAGAGATAATCTGCAAACAAAATTAATTCACAATTAGTTCAGAGTTTGGGAAAACCTTTTTTAACAAGTTGAATGACATTTTTGTTTTATTTACATGTTTGCTCACTATCATTTAGGCTTCCGTTGTCTTTATCACAATACCATTACTGCAATTAGGCAAGGTTAGGATGAGCTAGTGTACTTGGGTATTTAAGATGCATTTGAGAAGCACTTATCATGTGTTTGCATATCTTCATCATGTGTTTACTATGTATTGTCATTCACTTGTATGGAGGCATGAGAACGCAAACCAATCTCAAACTGACCTGAACAGATTTCAAAAGCCCATGTATAGTAGACTTTGATGAACTTTCCACTTTCCTCATGGGGGCTAATGTAAAGAACTTTTTCTAATGGCAATGTTTTGTTGTATATAGCAGTCAATTAACTTTCAAGTTTTGTTTATGCCGTCTAGTTTCGATAAACAAACAACTGATTGTTTGCTATGAACGTAGAAAATAGTAAGTCCTTCTGCACTCCTCCCAGCGCTCCCGGCCCAAGTACTTGTAGTGGTTCTCGCAGTGACAATCACGGATGGCACCGTGCAACAAACAGTGGAAAGCAGAAATCACCAGCACTCAGTAAATATCTTTGATGTCCATTTATTCGGACCAATCGTCAATTGTCATGTACAAAATAGCGACGTTTCTGGACCGCACGGGATCCCTTCATCAGGGCGACAATGTAACAATTGTCCTAATAGTTTTTTGCATGCTTTAGCTGAGTCTCTAAGTGCTTCATGTTACTGACTCTTAGCACTGACACTTACCCAGTGTGCTGGAATGTAAACAGCAGTGCAGGGAAACCTGTCTGATGTCATTGACCATAACGTCCCCTTTTCCTTTCCTGGCCTGCAAGGCTGCATGCCTGAATTAGGGTCTAATATGGATTTTGGGGGGGACCCCATTTTTCTATGTGTGGGGTTTTTTTCTGTGCAGCTGTTTTTTTTTTTTGGGGGGGGGGGTTTTTTTTTTGCTGGTGCTCCCC
>NW_017307269.1:632444-638704 GCF_000935625.1 Nanorana parkeri | reverse complement strand
GGGGGGGTTATATCTATGCAGCTGCTCCCCACTGAAAATAATTTAAAAACATGTTTTTATGTCCCCCATGACCTTTCTTTGATAATCCCTCAACTACTAGCCTTAAAAATGGCCAGAAATGATTTTCAAGATTCACCTTCCATTCAACGTCCATGGTTGCTGACCATCCAGCATACAAACAGAAGCACATTCACCCATCACTATCTGGTAGAAGAGCTTTTGTTTCAACATAGGTGGTGAAGGGGATGAGTCAGTGGTAGCAATTAATCCCAATGGCTTATCAATCATGCCAGAACACTGCAAGCAGTAGCTTTGAAAATCATCCTGCCAAAACTCAAATAATATGTGCACACCTATTTGATACCTGATGACATAATTTAAATTACTTATAACTGCACTTGATCTCTGTATTAATTCCATATTACAATGTACCACTGTTACCTTGTTCCTTATTTTTATAAAAACTAAAACAATTTCAGAGAAAATTTAGGTCATATTTCACAAATCTCCAGATATGCAATAGCAGATTTGCACTCGTGAAGCATAAAGAATATTGTATTATGACTTCAGGAAATCCTTTAGGCATACGAATCATCTTTTTTGTTTGTTTGCCAGCTGTGACTCTCACAGATTGGAGAAACATCTTTTCTTTGAATGCAAATAAATTGTAAGGCATCCTGACTGCTAAGGAACAAGTGACTGCTTGAAATAAAATTCAGAGAAGTTCTGAAACAAAAAGAGGGAATGCTGAGCACACGGGTGTAAGTGCAGGTGTTTTACATACTGCTCACGCTCTCTTGTTAGCGTTCTAATGCTGCAATTCCACTCACTAGTCCATTCCCATGAAGACATATTGTTTAATGTGTTATGCAATATTTCCTGGAAAGAATGTTTTTATGTGCTTCAGCAGCACATAATACTTCTTTCTGGTTATTGTATTGTCATAACAACTTACAGAATATTTCTCGGGGCCCTTGAGAATTCTTTATCCACAAGCTGAGGTAAGCAAATCAATCCGGGTAGACCAAGACTGGAACATCCTAACATTCAGGGTCATTTCACATGCAGCACATTTCCATGAATAGACACATTTTTTTGCGTGTTTAATAAAAATGTGAAAACATTGTATGGCATATTGACTGCCATCCCAATGGCAAGAACATACGCTCCCCTATTTCAAAACACTAGCAGTGTTCAGAGATTAGAGGGGTTCTAAGTAGACTTATGGAAATTTGGGAGCTCATGAGCAACTTACCTCTCTCTTCCCATTCCCACCACTGAATTGGTAAACAGCACTCTAATGGCTCTGAAAACATTCGCTTTTTTAAATCTGCAAGTTAAATGTATTCAAAGAAATGTAAAAAATGTTAGACAGTTTATATTTCAACATTTAAATTAATAAATCAAAGACTGGCTTTCAATTGCACCGCATCCCCAAATATTCATATTAAATACATAAACACATTTATATATTCGTACAAACACCAAAAGGAAGCACTCTGGGGCTTTATAGATGCTAGTAATGGATATACAACATATACAACCTGTGTTTTTCCGTAAACTATATTATTTTTATTATAACAATGTTAAAAACCCATATAAAAACACAGGAGTAGAGAATTACATTTTAATCATACATAGTTATTTACAACAATACAACATTTCCCTCAAATACTACAATGTTCATTCTAATCCATTGTAGGGAACTAGTCTCAATGTAGAGGCAAACTCGCAGTCTCTTCAACAAAAATGCCAGCTTTAATTCCACACAGCAATCAATTGACAAAAAAAGAAAGGTTACAGGCATCCAGCCCAAAAAATTAAATTGTCATAAACAAATAAAAGTCGGCTCCACTGAGCCTTAATGGGTATTAGCGATAGTCCTCTGAACTGGGTCTTTTTCCTCTATGCGAACAGTTTCAGTCCATCCACAGAACCCTGTCCTGCTGACAGGCTTTGCTCCAAGCACAGAACTTGCGGCATTCAGCACACTGTCTCTCCTTGCACTGAGACACACACTTCTCCCAGCTACGTGCAGCTGCACACTAATGAAGTTCTGTGCAGTCTTCACTAAACTACGGTCCATGGAACTAGGAGTCTGTCCCACCCAGAGCTCTATCAGACTCCTAGTAACACCAGCCCCAGGATTTGTTTTACCAATACAAGGTAAAGAGCTATTTTTCTTTACCTCCATCTATGCTGGCATTACCTTAGATGATGAATCTAAGGATCCGTGGAGACATGTATTGTAGATACATGTCTCCAAGGAAGATCTATCACTTTTCCTGCCAACCTGGCAGGTTTTACTGGCACCATGTTACACCATATACATGAAACAAAACTGATCTTTCCTTTGAGATAGATGCTAAGTCTACCAATGCGGTAAGGGTGCTATTTGATGTGTTTCTCAGACTGATGGATATGCTTTATCAGAAAGTAGTTAGGTCATTTTAGGTCAGCAACAGTCAGGCAAACTTGCAGATAAGTATTATAGGTCTTGATAAGAAGGGTAGCTGATGAGAAGACACAAGTCCAGCCATTTCAAGGGCTGGAACTCAAATACCTTTTTGTTAGAGGACATGCCCAGCATTGTTTCAAAAAAACTCTGAAAGTCCTGGCAGAGATTCTGGAAGTACCATTGAAAGTACTGGTAGGGATTAACTGAACTGAAGTTGCTACATCGATCAACAGGTGGGATGAAGAAATGCCTAAAACTGCCAGACTACTGCAACAGCCAGGCAGGAGCAGTCCTAGGGGGAGCCACCACACTCTATTTGTAAGGTAAATGCCTTTTGGTGGAGCTCAGTCCATATTTATCAAGATACTAAAATAACCTATTAAACAGACTAAAAAACCCCAAAACCCCACCCACCAACAACACCTCCTAGTGATGACATCATACAGTGCATGATGACATCAACACATGCTGGGTTGAGGTCAGAGAAAGCGCATAAAAAGCATAAATTATTATAACCCATCAAAAAACAAAATATGCTACATCCTAGCTAAAGTGGAACTATACAAAAGAAGTTAATATATAAACAACTCAGTAGGATAACATGATCTCATTATTTTGCCTGTATTTTACCTGTAAGTGCTCAAATGAATTATATCCAAGGTTCCATGCTACTAGAGCTGCTACCAGCTAATAAAAGATGCTTAATGGTATTTGAAATAAAAGTTGAAGTAACCACTGGTATCTGGAAAAATATTATAATAGCTATTTGGAACAGTTTGATTGTAAAGCTGGCCATACATGTTTCTATTTTTTTCATTCAACCTGTGGGCAGAATCCTCCATTAACGCTTACCAGCATTGATTCAAGAATCCCCGGCTGTTTCCGCAGGCCGCTGTCAGAATACCCAAACACAGCAATACCCTGTTCATTTGAAGATTTTCCAACAGGTTCCTCTGTTCAGCTGAACGAGGGATGCCGGCTGAAAGGGTGCCGACAGTGGCACCCACTGTGTAAGTTTCAGCCAGTTCCTGAAGAACCAGGCAAAATTCACATAATGTATGGGTAACCAATCAGCTTTTCTCTTTAGTTTGTTAATTCAAGCTTTGAAAATGAAAGATAGATGCTGATTGATTGTCATGAGCAACTGTTCCAGTTTTGATAAATCCTATTCATGAGTTTCCTTACATTAGCATAAAATGCTCTAGATCTTTAACCCCTTGCCGTCCGCACATCGTAAAATGTGGGCGGCGGATCCTTCCCAGCGGGTGGACGTACATGTACATGATTTTTGTTTTTCTGCTCTAGCGGGCGCGTGCGATCAGGAACCTGCTGGGAAGGTAAGCAGCCATTACCAACTGTTTTTTACAAGCGTTCTTCGCCACACGCCCACTCTGCTGCCGGTTATCCCGGGCACCGATATCCCCCCTGCGGTGCCTAGGACCGACAACACCGGCTGCTCATATGTGCTCTGAGAGAAGGAGGAGAGATCTGCATTTCCCCCACTGCTGATCTCTCCCTTTCTCTTTCTAAAGTCCGAAGCGATGTCTATTACATCACTTCCGCCTTTAGCTGTCATTTCTCTGGCTGAGAGCCAGAGAAGAAGCTGATGAAGCAGATCCCTGCTTCATCAGCTTCTTTGGGGGACCCTATGTGACATCAGGGGTCTTGGGGACCCCTGATGTCTACATAAAGAGGACCTGTCATTTTTTTCTCGCTATCACATTGGGGGATTTTTAGCCCCCTATGTGATAGCAATCAAGTTAAGTGTAAAATTAAAAAAAAGTAAAAAAAGTTTTTAAAACAAAAATTAAAGTCTCATATTAAAAAAATAAAAAAACACCAAAAAATGTTTTAAGTCCCCCCACCCCCGCACGCACGCACTTATACATGTAAATACGTGTCTGGGCCGCCTATGTGCAAAAACAACAAATACACCCCACATGTTACATATTGCCGCGAATGTCGCAGTGAGAGCAATAATTCTAGGCCCATCAATCACTGATAACACTAAACTGATGAGCAGTAAAAGCTTTTAAAGCGCCGCCTATGGCCACTTTTAGGCATGGTAGTTTTTTGCAATTTTGTGGGTGCACGCAATTTTAAATCTTGACATGTTTGGTGTCTAATTACCCGACATGACCCCGTCTTTTATATTTCACCAAAACATTTGGTAATAATAAATGTTTTATAACATAACGTAGGGAAAATAGGTTTTTTTTTAAACTTTCCTTTCCCTTTTTCATTAAATAAAAAAAAATGTAGGTCCCAGTGGTGATTAAATACCGCCAAAAGAAAGCTCTATCTGTCCCCAAAAAATGGTATAAAATTAATTTCAGTACAGCGTTACATGACGGAATAAATGTCAGTCAAAGTACCACAGCACTGGATACTGAAAAATGGCCTGGGCAGGAAGGGGGTTTATACCCCGGTCAGCAAGTGGGTAAAGTGTATTTCCACTTTCACAGCCAAATTGAAATAACACATATTTTACATGTTCTCATTCAATATTTTAGGTATGCTGTGTGAATAGGAACACATAACAAATGTATAGAGGGGTCTTCTCAAATTTGACTGCAAAATTGGAAATACAGTTTAAAGCAGTATAGTGCAAATATTTGGTTCTAGATAGTAAATAAAACAAGCCCATACTTACCAAATGGGTAAAAGGTATCATTACAATTAGACATGTGCGATTCGTTTCGTTCCGAATCGAAATTCGGACGAATTTTCGGAAATTCGGACATTCGGATGTATCCGAATTCCGAATTACAGACATAACGAATGCAAACGAATCCAAATTTCCATTTCCGAAATTCGGTAGCGTTAGTACAAACGTTCGTTTCGTTTTCTGTTCTTATTCGTTTCTTATTCGTTTCGTTCGTTGGAGCAAAGTGACATTAGAGAAGGAGAAAAATATTTTTTCCCCCTCAAATGTCACTTTTGCTGCAAACGAACGAACGAAACGAATAAGAAACGAATAAGAACAGAAAAGTTCGTTCGTACCAAATTTCGTCCGAATCCGAATTGACTTTCACACCCGAATCCTGAAAAACGAAATAACACAAATCCGAATTTAAAACGAAACGAAACTAAACAAATTTTTTGGCAGTGCACATGTCTAATTACAATGAGAAGTTATATGTAAAATAAACCTCATACCATTCGCCTACAACAGTTCCCACTTGCATCCCCTTCTCTGGCAAAAGGGCAGTTCTGGCTCCCAAATAGTACCAAAGGGAGCTGGAATGCACACCTTCTTATATTCCCTGCTAGATCTTTCCAACATTCATAAACCAACCTCTCCATTTCACTGGAGCAGCATGCAGTCCTCCTTTACTATTCTTGCATTTATAAGATCAAGGCGCAAGATATACCCACTAAGGGGGAGCAAAAGTAGATCGACTACATTATGCACAGGTTTACTATCCAAAATGCACAGGTTTACTTTAAGGAAAGAAGAAAGCACAGCGATAGGCTGACAATTCAATCACAATAGCTTCTACGTTCTCACGCAATGCCCGCTTTACCTAGAGATAGTCCTGACATTTCGACCCAACTCCCGACTAGCAAAAGCTATATCAGCATGTTGGGCAAAACTCTATTCCCAAATGGCTCTCTTCTCAAGTCTTCATGAATCTTCTTTTTTTTCAGGTTCCCATGTGCATTGTTGTTTGCCAAAATGCACATGTTGAGGTTTACTGTCAATGTTGGGGTACCATTCAGAATTAATGGCACTCATCTCACTGTATGTGTGTGTGTGTGTGTATATATATATATATATATATATATATTTTATTATTTG
>NW_017307269.1:552426-630987 GCF_000935625.1 Nanorana parkeri | reverse complement strand
TATATGTGTATACATATAAATATAAATAGTATCCTGTACAAAACACTGGTTTGGCCACATCTTGAGTGTGCGGTTAGTTATTTGCAGCTGAAATACTGAAGAGGTGCAGACTACAAATTAATTTATCCCTTTCCAGAACATAAATAAGTAAGGCTTGTTTTCCCCAGCTGTGGCGCATAATTAAAAAGCACAAACAAAAAATATTTTAATACATGAGAAGCGTCATTAGATTAGTGTATTGCTTCACTGAGAAGTTTATAAAAGCTGGTATATAAAATAAGCTTGTTAAAACGGGCACACAAATATGAAAATAGGTAAGTTGCAAATTAAGAATGTGGCCGGCCACACATTAGCTTTCTGAGCCTTGTTTTAAACAACATTGCAAATAACAGCTTAAAAATTGCTCACTGAACTGGTGATTGCTGCATCACCTCAGTGCAAATTTCCTGGGAAACCTTTTGATTCTGTCAGTGTTTATTTGGAAGCTATCCTCTCACATGATAGGTCACTGGCATTAAATCGGCAGCATTAAAAGCTTTATATGTAAGGCCAGGAGCATACAGACAATCTTTAGCAACTCAGTCACGCTTCTAAAATAACTTTTGATTAATCACTAATAGAAGAGGTCAATTGCTACACAGACGAAACAAAGCTTATTAAATAAGACACTACAAAGTGACATGCTCATGTCCAAACTACAGCAATCCTCACATCAGATTAAATTTGAGTTCATGATAATAAGTAGAAAATTGTATCTGAATAGGTTCTGCTCTGTATATTTCAGGAGTATGTATGGGCAAAAAAAAAAACCATAATACATTCACCCTTAGATAGGGAGTGCTACAGAAACAATTAAAGTGATATTAAAGTTAAAATGTTTTTAACCTATTTTAAAAGCTGAATAAATCACTTTCAGTAAATACTGCTCCTTGATGCTAAAAAGTTGTAGTTTTCTTCAGAATTAGGTGGTCCCCTGAGCACTGGGCCTAATATTTTAGGGTGGCTCCTTTCCCTTGCAGGACCCTATGGAGCCACCCTTGTGTGTGCTAGTAAGCAGCGCATGTCTACAAAAACACACAAGCACATCAAAGCAAGCCACTCTCCTGCTCCCCGCCCCCCCTTCCTGCCCCCCTATTTCCTTCTTCAAGTCAGTAGATGGACAGCTGGGTGAGACTGCTCTGTACTGACTGTGATCTTGCACTGGACAGGAAGTTCAGGGAATCTGAGCTGAGAGAATTGGTGCCAGCTGTTTGGAAACATGATGGCTGTAAGATCTTGGGCAAAAATGTAAAGAAATACTTTGCTGGACAATGTTTATTTGTTTGATCTTGATTCATTACTGACAAAAGAAATGAAAGTTTAATACTGCTTTAAAGCAGAGCACCCCAAGACAAAAAGCACCATCTATCTACTTAACAGTGACCACTACTCTGCTAACCCCCATCCCAATACACCTTATGATATCTTAGGAGTTGGCTGGGTAAGTGAGGTCTGGGAGTCTGTCTGTGTAGTTGTGTTTGTTTGTTCACCTGTTATGTCTTCTTATATACTGGTGTGTCCATGTGTGTCAAGTCTCTTGCTCCAGAAAAGTTATTGTTTCTCCAATGGATGACAGGGCTGATTGAGGAATCCGGTGACAGAAATATAGGGCACAGCAAAAGAGCGCTGCATGCTGTTGAAGGAACTGTTCATCCAGTTATGTAACAAAGTAAATCACTGGGTTCATAACCTTGCACGCAAAATGCTCATTAGCACAACGCATAAAAAGGAACATGTTGTGTGTTATGGTGCTATAGTGCCATTGATTCCTAAAGGCACCCCAACAGATCTTGCCAATGCAAGTGTGTTTTAGCGTACCACAATGCACCCTAACACTCTACCATGCATTATGCTGCACTGACTATCAAAAAAGAGTACATGCACATTTTTGGTGTGTTTTAGTGTGTTAGAGAACCCATTCAAATGAATATGCTGCTCTAACACCGCACATATTAACGCGCAAAGTAATGCATGTCAATAAGCTTTGTTTGTATGCACCACATAAGTGTGAAGCCAGTCTTAAAGTTACATTAAAGGCAAAAAAATGTTTCCCTCCCCCCATGTTAATGTTAGCACTTACCTTAAATGATGGCTCTTTTTCCGATCTTCCTCTTCTTTCCTGATGTTTTCAGCCTTCACTCCAGCGGTTCGGCAGCTCTACGTTCCAGCGCTGACTGTTCTGTCCCTCCGATCCAGCGGTGTCTGCATGCGGGTGCACGCGTCCATAGACTTACCTTGCGTTCCTCGTTGCGTCCCGGCTGAGAATGAGAACTGCGCATGTGCGCGCCCCAAGATCCTTTGCGGCTGCTCGAGAAATTTCTCATTTTCGCACGGGACCGCGCACTGAACACAGGTGAGTCTAAACTGCTGTTTGAGCAGGGTTTTTAATTTTTTTTAAATTTTTTGCATATATCTACTGCTTGCTAGCAGTAGATATATGCCAAAAATACGGGAGGGTTTAAATATCCTTTAAGGCAGATTTAAAAAACATTATAGTTAGGTATTAATTTAAGAAATTTATTTTTAAATGCAACTAGAGCAAGTACTAGAATCTACCTTGATATCAGTCTTTTGTAATCTCATGTACAGCAGTCATGTATAGAGAGGGAGCTTTCTCTCCTTCTCCCATCATGTGGGAGAGAAAGCTCTTTGAACAGAGAGATGAGATCCTCAGTGCTTCTCCTGCAACTGTTTCTCTGACACTGTTCAATTAGAGCCTTAGGGTAGGGAAATAACCAAGCTGGAATGCCTGCAGTTAAAGTGCAGAAGCCAACCATACTTTGCCTTATTTATGGTGATGTAAATCTCAGGACTGGCTGGACAAAATTTAGAGAGTTATTCAAAAAGCTGCCTAAGGCAGTCGAGTGAATAACCCGCCAGAAGTGAAGTGAGCCGAACTCTGTTCAGCTATTCACTTCAGTCTTGTACAGCTGATTTCAGCCATACATCGGCTTGCTTCGGCTGGCTTCGCTTCAGCCGAACATGCCCAGCATGTTCGACTGAGCCGAAGTGAAGAGGAGTTCGACTCAGCCGACCCAACATCTGAATCAGCTCAACCAAACCTTCGGTAGGTCACTCGATCCGGCGGCTGAAGCTAGCCAAAGGATCAGCCGCAGCTACGGCTGATCCTTCGGGTAGCTTTGTGAATAACCCCCTTAAATTATTTTGGAAGGTAAATGTAGATGTATGTCAACTGTTTAGCTGTTTGCCTGGAGCCCAGCTTTAATGAACTTTATTTAAGATATGCAGCATTGGCAAATGTCCTCTTATGTTTTCAAAATAAATTATTATCGTGACCCTGAATATACTTTAATGATTTTCAGATAATCACTATGAACTTTAAGCAAAAACTACAGTCTCACCTTTGTTACTAGTCTACAATTATTGTTCCAGAATGCGTGCTTTCATCTGAGCAAACTATATATTCCTTCATTTATTTTACTTTTATCATTTATTTAGATGAATAATTATATCACCAATTATTTCTATGCTGTTTAACTGATTGTGTATTTCTTTGCTGATGTGGGAGTGAAGAAACCTAATTATTTTGGGCTAATCTTTGAAAAACTTTTCTGACCAACCTTAAGCATTAAGTGAAAGTAATTAAAGCCATTGCCGATTCTGATCAGGTTGCAAATTAAAACCGCAAAGGGGGATTTGTGTAGCCATAATAAAATGATTCTAAATGCTTGTTGGATCTAGAATGCCAAATTAAAGTAAACTAAAAAAAAAGGGTAATTATCTAGGCGTTTCATTGGCCTTCTTGTACTCTGGCTTCTCAAAAAGAACATTAAGAATCAGAAATGCAAAGAAGCTACCAACCTCTGAAAAACTGACAAGACTTTCAAAAGGCTGAGAAAAAAGAACTGACAAAATATACAAAGCAAAATGTTTTTCTTTAAACAAGTTAATCACCCATGAATTTTTACTGAGAACTGTATGTGTGTGTTACATTTATTACATCTCAGCAATGCTAAAATAGTGATTTTATTGTTAACATTTCCATGTCAGTTCTTTGAAACAGGTTAAAAATGTTAATTAACTTGATATGTTTCACTCCTTAAAGTAGCAAATACTCAAACATTTTTTAATAATGAATCCAGATAAAACAAATATTCAATGCCCAGCAAAGTATTTCCTTTTCAATCATTTTTGCCCAAGCAGTTACAGTCATCATGTTTCACAAGATCACATGGGACAGAGCAGTCTGCAGCAGCTGTCCATTTACTAGCTTGGAGGAGGGAGGATGAGGGAGTTGGGAGAAAGGAGGAAAGGAGTGGATTGCCTTGCTGTACCTGTGTTTTTGTGGAGACACACACACAGCTTACTAGTACATACAACGCAGGGCAAAAGGGGCATTTGCCCAGGGCCCCATAACTTACAGGGGCCCAAAGCAGCTGTCCCTTTAGCCCAAGCGTGAGACAGGAGAAGCCCAGCGGCACCGCTGACAGGGAGACCGTCGTCCGGCCGTCCTTTCTCCTCTAGTTAATGTATGTGTGCCTCCTGCTTCTGTGATCTCCTCCCCCAATGCCTGTCACATAGACACAGACATCGGGGAGGATGCCTGGGAGATCCGGCAGGCACGGAGGAGAAGGAGGGGGAGGACACAGCCAGACACAGCAGAATAAACAACCTAAGCAGGTCCTCAGTGTCTCTATTGCAGGTTACATTGTGATTGTGTGTCGGTAATTTCATGTTGCATAATACCATCATAGCTCTTTGCACTTTCTTATAAAAAAGTAATACCAAATTTGTTAAAGTGTTCTGGAGGAGAATGACAGGGAAAAATCGTACCTCCGCTGGTCATGATTGTATGGCTGCAATATAATATAATATAGTATATATAGTCTTGACTCAGCAAGAAAAATGCAGTTAGGACTCTTCAATGCAATGGATTCAGGAGTCTGCAATACAATGGACTCAGGACCCTGCAACACAAAAAACGTTGGACTCTCCAACGCAATAAACTCTGGTCCTAAGTCCATTGCGTTGCGGTCCTAAGTGCATTTCGTTCCTGAGTTTATTGTGTTGCAGAATCCTGAGTAAATTGCGCTATTGCATGGATATGTGTTTTTATTTATTAGTTTCTTTTCAGGGGAAGGTGATGTAGGTGGATATGGGGTCTGGGTCGGGAAGTGATGTAGCTGGGAAGGTTGTGGGGCCCCATCCGTAAAATCTTGCCCAGAGCCCAATTAATATTAAAGACGGCCCTGGCTCCATAGTATCCTGCAAGGGAAAGAAGCCCTCCTAAAGCAGGATATCAGGTCCAGTGCTCAGGAGACCAGCTGATTCAGCAGGAAACATCAAGGAGTAGCAAACATTGTAAGTAATTTAATTAGCATTTGAAATAGCTTAAAAACATTTTGACTTTTATATCACTTCAACCACTTCAAGACCAGAGTGTTAAACCCCCTTCCTGTCCAGGCCATTTTTCAGTATTCAGCGCTGAGGTATTTTGACTGACATTTATTCAGTCATGCAACGCTGCACCAAAATACATTTTATATATATTTTTTAGGACAGATAGAGCTTTCCTTTGGTGGTATTTAATCACCACTGGGGTTTTTATTTTTAGCTATGTAAAAAGTACCAAAATTTGGAAAAAAAACAGTTTTTCCTACGTTATGTTATGAAACATTGCATATAAATACATGTAGGCCAAAATGTATTCTGCTAAATTTCTTTGCTCACGTCGGGTAAATAGATACCAAACATGTCCAGCCTTAAAATTGCGGGCGCCCATAAATTTGCAAAAAACTACTTTATCCGATTAAAAAGCTTTTACCACCCATCAATTTAGTGTTAACTATGATTGATGACCCTAGAACTATTGCTAATTTTTGTCATTCCTGGTAATATGTATCATGAGTGGCACAATTGTTATTTTTCGCTCATAGGCGCACCTGACACATGTTTGCGTATGTATGTGCGATCACATGGGAGCGGGGGACTTTTAAACTTTTTTTGTGTTTTTAAAATTTTTAATACGTATCTATAATTTTTTTTTTTACACTGAACTTTGCTATTATTTAGGGGGCTAACAAGCTCCCTATGTTAAAGCAGAAATACAGTTACAGGCCCTTTTTATGGAGACATCAGGGGTCTATTAGATCACTAATGTCACCTGGGGATAGTTTAGCCAATAATGTCTGCAATAATTTTTTTAAATACTGTGTATGTTGTGTGCAGCATATTATTTCCATTAAAAGAGGCCTACAAGAAACTGCAGAAATACTACATATTCTGTCTGTAGCATATATATTATGTTGAAATTACAAAAATATAAACTTATATTTTTTTTATCTCCAATGCTAAATGGGAATGTGGTTTAGCCAAAAAGGCCTACCAGAAATTATACCTATGCAGCAATCACAATATACCTTCCTTTATATAGTGTAAAAAATCAACTTGTGAATATTTGGCCTAAACAGCAGCATGTGTTGTGTCAATGCAGCTTACTTACTTCTATGTAGTCTGTGTAATATTTCTTCCTGTTTTCTGTGACATACAGTATATACACTTAGATGTTGATTTTTTTGATGGAGGAAAGTGCAATATTTCTTTATCTTGTCTGTGATAATACACTGTAATTTTTATTTCACAATAAAAATTGCCTTGCCTTTTTCTCTTACAATGCGGTCACGTAAAGCTGCTAACCTAATGTACAGGCAGTCTGTGCAATATTTCTGACTGCTTTCTCCAAAATAATACACTCTAAATTATTGGCTGAAATAAAAATGTTCACCCTTCGCTCTTACATTGCTGCCCAATTAAGCTGCTTACATACTCTCCAGCCACTATGTTACTATATATGCCTTTTGTCATTAAAATATGGCACTGAAATTTTTATTTCACCATAACAACTGCCTTGTCTCTTAAAACATGGAGGTGTGGTTTTAAAGTGTTTTTTGTGCACTCTGTGTTGACATTTCATTAAACTTTGTAGAATATACAGTGTTACTGCAATATATGAAGATCACAAGCAATGCTATGAAACATGTCTTGCCATTTTTTGGGCAATTACAAAGTTACAAAGTTGAGTGCTTTATCTTTATTTTTTTAATAGTAAACCTTTCTATGGCTTTTAGATTTGTCATGTCCGCTACTTCCGGTGCTCAATAAATACTGGCCTCTTATTGCTAAACACAAACATAAGGAAGTGGCAGCAAAAACTACCTAAAAAAAGGCTTTTTTTCAATCTGAAATTAATCAAATTGCTGGTGCTGTTGTTGTTTGTAAGCCAATCTATAATTGAAATAAAAAATTGTATTACAAATGGAATTTATGCAATGCCAGAATATGGTGTTGCCTGTCTGGGAGAATCATAGTGTTCCGGAATGCCAAATGTGACTTATGTATAACTTATATACTGTATATTGCTTAAATATATAACTATAAGGAATATCCAGCATATGTAATGTTTGGTATAAAATGAAATTCCTTCTTCCTATTGATTGGTATTTTTTTAAATAGTCTTTTTTAATTGGTGCACTTCCCCTATGACAGTGCCCAGCTTCCCATGCTCCTTATTTTTAAATCTCTTGCCTATTGGCCTCGGCATGCATTTACTTCAGTTTGATTCTGATTTAAGTTTGCATTTTCCCGAATTTACAATGAGTTCGACAAATGGAACCCAAGCACATAAACACATCACTTGTTGCTATCTACCTACCTTTTGTAACTAGGCGATGATCTATCAGTTGAACAAATTGACTTTTCCACATTAAGTCAGATTTCCTAAACAAGAGTACTGAACTAATATATTTTCAACATAATTTACTTCAACTCCATTTGCTATTAGTAATACTTATTGCAAGGCTAGTTAATATTTCTGATTTTCTAAGCATGATTGTTATTTTTTGCATGAAAATGGAAGGTCCACTTTACTCATAGCCCCTCACAAACCAAATGCAAATGCCTTAAAAAGCCATTGACCAATAGAGTTTGTACAAAAAGAATTACTAGGAGTAATTGCTCCTCCCAGGAGAGCAGGTCTCTTGAAATCCTACAAGAATGTATGTTGGCAATGGGGAATGGATTCCTGGTGGATTTTGAGAACCCAGTTTTCTAGGAAGCAGCTGTAAGACATGGTGATGTCACCTCCGTCGTCAAGAAAGCATAAAAAGTTGTGTCAAAGTAAGTATTATTTTTCATTGTTTGTTAGCCACTAGCATTTAAAGCAAACCTTCTACTTTAATGAATGATCTACTTGGCCAGTAGAATAAAATAATGTCTTCCCAATGCAGATATTTTAGCTTTGAGAAAAATGCTGGCATGTTCAGTTACTCAGTTGCTTATTTTATTTATGTATCTACAACACTGACACAAAGAAGTCTTCCTCTTGATTCTTTTATTTGTCTTCTTATGTATTTTACATCATAATTCGCATACATAGGCACTGATATATAAGACTGCAGCAGAGAAAACAAAGCTGCTGCTAATAGAAACCAAGCACATATAAAACCATCATATTTTTTAGTAAGTGTAAACTGTCACAGTCTATAATAACCTATTTTCCTTTGCTTTATAGCTTAAAATGTTCAGCTTTTTAAAAATGTTTTCATAAAACCTTTTTTGTTAAACTTGGTTTGTATTATACAAGTTGTACACCTACTTTAATGATTCACATTTTTATATCTAAAATTGTGATGATAATGATATGTATTAGACTTATTCTATACTGTACCAACAATTCTCCTTAAAATGATCACATGGTTTCAGAGAAGAATAATAACCAGCCTGCTTGTATTATACAAGTTGTACACCTACTTTAATTGTTCACATTTTTACAGCTAAAATTGTAATGATAATGATATGTAGTAGACTCATTCTATACTGTATCAACAATTCTCCATAAAATGAGCACATGGAGAATAATAGTAACCAGCCTACAGTATTTAAGTCATTTTGGTCAGTTTTTCATTCTAACTTTATAGGTAGAATTTTCCAGACGATAGAGTCAGTAGCTGAAAGTGATTCCTCTGTGCAGCTCCATAGAAGAGTGCAGAAGTGTTCAAGCTGTAACTATTGATCTGCTTTTCACAGAACTACTGTGTAGATGTTCCCTGGAGATTGTACGAATATAGGAAAAATCTTGCACCTTGAGGATTTCCTTATTGCCTTAAATTGTTCGAGTATCCAGCTAATAGTAACAAAGATGTCAAAACGTGTCTATTTCATTGTTTTATGTGCTCAAACCTGCAATACAGCAAGCCAGCTAAGTTACTGCTATTGGGTAATGCTATAACTTATGAAACTGCCATTGTTTCCTTGCTGTTCTGTGGTATTGAATATTTATATTTTAATAATCTATGTAAATTATCCAGGTGTTGTTTCTAGTAAAGACACAACCATTATAAACTTGAAATAGTTATCATTATTTAAACTAGTGAACAAAACAAAAAAACATATTTTGTGTATTTGTATTTTTTGTTGAACAATGTATTATACATTTTACAATAACAGTAAAATAGGAACAACATAGTGTAAGTTCAATTTAAATACCATCAAAGATATGCGTAGTATGTGTTTACATTGTATCTTACACATCATAGCAATTAATTATTTGCCATTAAAATTGGCAATTAAATATGAACTTTGAGCAAAAACCAATTGAAGGCTCTAGGGAAAAGGGTCATGGGGTGATTAAGGTTGGCATAACAATGAGAGTAAGATCAGTGTGGTGGGAGTTACAAGGACCCCATAACAAAGGAAAATTTTTGTTTTCCTTTGTTAAATGTCACCCCTTGGCATTGCCCAGCTCTCCATGCCCTTTTTTGACAAAATCCTGCCTACTAACCTCGAAAATTGTCAGAAAGTAGTATCAAGATCCTCCTCTTCACACTTCAATTCCCCCCCCCCCCCTGCAAATCAAACATAATATTACTTTAATTTCATGAATAATAATAATGTCATTTAACTGTATCATTTTTGTCAGTTACTGTTGGCGTTGATTAATGACTGTTCACTTGTCCAAAAATATAAAAACATATTTTATGGCATATATGTACAGTTTATTCGTTTTTCTGATATATCTAAATCTGTAAAGCAATCCTGGGGGTAGCCACTACACTCTGTAAAGTGCATGCCCAGGTGCTTAATCCAAAAAATATTCACACAAATCCAAAGTAGATACAAAGACACTGATGGGTCTTGCAGCAGAAATAAGTCAAAGCATTGGCATTTTATTGTCAACATTTCAAAGGATCTCAGCCTGTTAATCTGTCATGCAATACAGCATTTTATAGAATTATGTAATAAAATAGCAAGCAACTGAATAAACATTTGAAATACACATATAGGTGTGGTTTTACCTACCAAAGAATGAGTAAGTCTGTGCAAGCAATCAGGTGCTTGATCTACTTCTGCGGTACTGCATAGCCTGGCAAGTGACACACTTATTTTCTGGTTCAGCAGTGCGATTTCCTTAAGTCATCTCTTGGTGAGCTTAATTGCAGCACAACAAATTAGCAACATCACCTCACTTCTATTAGCAGAGAGATTACCCCGCAAGCAGTAAAGGTGAAACAGAAAGTTGCAAAGCTAAATTAGGAAGTTGGAGCATGATCTTCCTGGCTGTGGTAAAAAAAAATGAGATGATTATAAGAACAAAATGACGGCAGGTAAAACATTAAACATATATGCATTTCATTTCTGTACTTAAATGATTGCTTGGAGTTCCACTTTAAAATAACCCTTTTTTAAAAACAATGTTTACAGAAACCACTGCCAAATATGAACCATCCAGCTTTTAAACATCTAACTGATGCCTTGCCAGTGAACAAAAACTCTGCTCCAGTCTGTCCCTTGTGACCCAGTTACTCCCCATTTGGAAGCCACTATTTTCTTTTCTTCTTTTTTTTCACTTTCAAAGTTTACCATTTCTTTCAGACCAAGTACAAGTACTGATCCTTTTTCTCAAGTACTCGACGATACCAATTACCGATACCTTTTTATAGTGCCATGTGGCAGTTTTTCTAATGATTTTAGGACAGTGGTAAAGAGCCAGGGCCCAGTCCCAGCTGCAAACACTGCCCCCCCGGGTAGTTCTGCCACTGGCTCCAAGCTGTAGAGGGACTACAAATCTCAGCAATACTTTAACCAGTTGACATTCGTTTTTTTACTACGGGCGGACGGCAAGAGGTTAAACAACAATGTAAAATACCACCAGCAATAGAGAACTACAACTCCCAGCAATACATTATACAGCAATGCAGAATAATACTATCAGCTAGAGAAGAATACAAATCCCAAGCATACATTATACAGCAATGCCGAGTTGCAACCAGCTATAGGGGATTACAAATTCCAGCAATGCATTATACATCAATGCAGGATAATATAAAGCAACATACTCTGTGTGTCTGGCCTGATGTCTCCAGTGGAGGATCTCAGGTGGCTCTGCTGGGTCCCAGGAGGCTGTGCAGGGTCTCAGATGGGCTGTGCAGGGTCTCAGGTGGGCTGCGCAGGTTCTATGGTGGGCTGTGCGGACTCTCAGGTGGGCTATCGGGGGTCTATGGTGGGCTGTGCGGGCTCTCGGTTGGGCTGTGCAGGTTCTATGGTAGGTTGTGTGGGCTCTTAGGTGAGCTGTGTAGGTTATATGGTGGGCTGTACGGACTCTCAGGTGGCTCTGCAGGCTCTATGCTAGGCTGTGCGGACTCTCAGTTGGGCTGTGCAGGTTCTATGGGTGGGCTGTGTGGACTTCCAGGTGGGCTATGCGGGGTCTATGGTGGGCTGTGCAGACTCTCAGGTGGGCGGTGCGCACTCCCAGGTGGACTATGCGGGATCTATAGTGGGCTGTGCGGAATCTCAGGTGGGCTGTGTTAGACTCCCAGGTGGGCTTTGCGGGGTCTATGGTGGGCTGTGCAGACTCTCAGGTGGGCTGTGTGAACTCTCAGGTGAGCTGGGCAGGTTCTATGGTGGGCTGTGCAGACTCTCAGGTGGCTGTGCAGGTTCTATGGTGGGCTGTGAAGACTCTCAAGGTGGGCTGTACGGGGTCTGTGGTGGGCTGTTCGTACTCTAGGTGGGCTGTGCAGGTTCTCAAGTGGGCTGTGCGGACTCTGAGCTGGCTATGCAGGTACTATGGTGGGCTGTGCAGACTTTCAGATGGGCTATGGCAGGTCTAGGCTGGGCTGTGCGGACTCTGAGGTGGGCTGTGCAGGGTATATGGTGGGCTGTGTGGGGTCTTTAGAGGTCTGTGCAGTCTCACCAGAGGTCCCAGTCGGTCTTGCTGAGTGCAATTTGTGTGGATCCACAAGACTGAGAAGATTTGTGGCCGGCACTGTAAACAAGCACAGTGGTTCACAGGAAGGCTGCCGAGACCTTGCTAGGGACCTCAGCAGACTTCCTGTTTACTGCGGCACCAGTTTACAGTGCAGGCTTTGGTTTAAAAATTTTAGGTGCCGGTATCGGTGCTTAGTTTCAAGGCATTTTCACGAGTATAAGTACTTGTAAAAATGCCCAATATCGGCACTGATACCAATACCGGTATCAGTATCAATGCATCCCTCCTTTAAGGATACTAGCAAACTTGACCCAAATATTCAGATTTCTTAATTTTATTCCTTCTCAGTGATTGGCTTCACATAACACATTCACTTTCAGAATAACTTCCTCATGCCACTTGAGACCAAGCGATAGATAATGTGGTCAACTGCATCTCATGGACTTTAAATTAGCTTTTTTTTTTTATTTAAAAAAAAAACAAGTGATTTTCCTGTCTGTTGCCTGATATTAACATTAATTTCATATGATTTTCTTTTTGCTGAATGCACAGTTAATTCACAAAGTAATGGTAATACGGCTGCTTATATTAAGTACATTTAACAAGCTTGACTATTAAACTCTTACAAATTGCTTTGTTCTTATTTTTACTGACGGAGGCATAAGTATTTGAATGTAGCCTGAGTGAAATACTGCAGCGCTTCTTCCTTTCAGATCTAAAGCTTGATTTAATGAACACAACTGAAGGACAAACACATCATAAAGCAATTTCACTCACTTCAAGAGGTTACGGAATATAACTGTGCATTTTTATGGTAGATACAAATATCCTCAGCTGAAGAAGATTGTAGAGATAATTTTTATCAACCAAATAGTCATGGAAAAGGTGAATGCTATTACTTCAATATGGAAGGTCTGCTGTGATTGTTCATTGGATGGATGGGTTATTGTCACCTCATGTCTACAGGTAACTTCAGGAAGGTAAGCAAATGTCTTTCTCTATTGAATATGTCTCTATAAACTGGCAATACCTAAATATATTATGACCGTATATGGATCCCCAAATATAACTGGAGTTATCCTGAAGGGACTTCCATCTTGGAAATTCAAGGCTTTTATCCCAGGATCAATCTGGCTGCAGGGTCTTCGGTCATCCATCAATATCTTGCTCCACTTCCTGTCCTGTGCAAAGAAGCAGGATTGGACAATGATTGTGCCTATACGTACTGTATTAATCACATATACTGTATGTCAGCATAATAGATTTAGAACTCATCTCTTCAGTGTACAATGAGGGAACAATTTACAGAATATACTGAATCACCCTTAAAAGAAGTCTTACATTGCATTATTTGTCACAGCTCAGTCACCTAACTTCTACATTATATATTGCTTTTTATCCCATGCTTCTGTGTGATGTAGAAAAAAATTTACAAACTTTGACAGGTCACTCCTCTTCATTCCTGACCACAATCTGCAAAGTAGAGAGGCTCTTCATTGACAGCTCTTATGTCACTGTCTCTGCACTTTCCCAACACAAAACAAGGCTCCCCTACCCTACCTGGTATACAATTTGTTGTGGCATGTGTACATGCTGTAGCTGCCATGTTAGGTTTTAGGTGGACAGTAAAAATTAGGGGACAGTAAAAATGCATATTATCTGCTTGTTTTTACTGCTCCTTTGCCACTTGGAACTGTCTGTACATTTCTCCAATGCTGCTGCTTTACAATTAGCCAGTTTTGTAAACAGGTAAAGAGTGCATTTCAGGACACACTTCCCTGCCCCATTGTATGGCCATGACCGACATTTTTGGTGGATTTTGCTACTATTTGCTACTATTTATGGAAAGTTCAGTAACTACCATTTGGAAATCAAAACTGTACTGCCCATTTTCACACCCTCCGCATTTCTCACCTGTACATACTGCCCACCGTGATACAACCGCACTCCTCTCCTGCACATACCTCCCTCATCACACTTTCTAATTTTACTCTTGCACACGTCGCCTGCCATCATATTGCCTGAAATGCCTTTTCTGCACATTCAGCCTGCTGCCATAGTCTTTGCACTCCTCTTCTGCACATTCTGCCTGCTAAAACACTTGCAGTGTTATTCACAAAAGGGTGAAGAGTTTGGAGAAGGCAGGAGAAGGGAACAATCTAGGACAACATAGCTGAACTGGAAAGTGAGCTGAATTGAAGAATTTTTTTCAAATCAGCTATTTTGTCCTAGATTCTTCACTTCTCCTGTATTTTCCAAACTCTTTTGGTTATTATTGTTTGTAATATATTATTGTTTGCAATATATTCAAACTTGCCTGTCCTGAAACAGGCACACTTTTGCAAGTATTTAAATAACTTGTGCTTTTTGGTCTCAATTGTGGATTTATAGATGTATTACTTGTTAACTGCCTTGCTGGATTTGACTTCTGTTTAGATAAAATCAGATTCTTGGGTGTTTTCAGACCTAATTAACTACAGATCGTTGAAGCTGTATGTGTATGCTATTTGCTTTCTTCTTGTTCTGGGGAGAGCTTGCTTGTATGTCCTCTGCTCTGGGACCCTCTACAGCAGAATATAGGATATGTAGCAGCATTTGTGTTGGCTCTTTTTTGTTGTGTAGTACTTTTCTCCTTGGTCTCATAGTACAAGACTAAAATAGACTAATATATTTCTGTATTCCTCTAATGTTAAAACATTTATAACATTATAACAATTCTAGCATAAAGTTCCAGATTTCTTCTGAGACTTCTGAGACAGTTTGCAGAGTTGTTAATTTCATCATGTTTCTTCTTAGCTTGCTATGGGACTTGAATATTGGATTCTAATTTCGCTTAAGGTTAACTGCTTATAGGCAGATTGCAATGTACTGGTTTTTTTTTTTCGCAGACCACATTAGCTTAAAGGGCAACTGATGTCAGGCTATGGACAATTTATTTATTCTTATAGAGCAGTAAATAAACTTTAAAATAAGGGGGGCTTTGGCAATAGGAATTGCAGTTGACAGGACTTAACCATAAAGCCTAAAATGTGTAAGAGGAGTAGTGTGGAAGAAATAAACGATCTATTCTAACTAATAAAAGGAATCTGGAGTGCTGTTCTCTACTCTTGCTCATACTTACTTAAATGTAGGAGGATGGGGACCACACACCTGGGGGAGGGAAGGTGTATTCTAGCAGGAAAGCTGCGTTGAAACTTTTTACTGAGTGACAAGACTTATTGGTGCTTTCCAGGTCCTTTCTTCATGAGCTCTGTATGGATCCCTAACCTGAACACAGGATCTGTCCAAACGCAAGTTTGTTAGAGGATGCTCCAGACCACCATTAGGATGGTAAAAGGTTCTCACAAATGAAGCAAATGGCAACTGCACTCATCAATTTATAACTAGCTTTTAAAGTAAGGTGCACATGGAAGGGCTTTACACAGTGCAAACACAATAGGTTCCCATCACACTTACCAGCCAGCCTGCAAATAAATTTGACTGTCTAACTATTAGTATTAAAAGAAAAACAGAGGTTTTGGTTGCATAATGTTTGCAAAATATGTGGAAGGCACACTGCCCTGTGGTTGTACAACTAAAACCTGTTTTTAACCCTAATAGTTAGACAGGGTAATTTGTTGTTTTTCTTTGCAGGCTAGCTAGTAAGTGTGCTGGGAAATTTTTGTTTAGGTTCTCACAAATGGCACATACTTTTGGGGTACTTGATCCTTACCAGAGTCTCGAATAGCATAGTGTGAAGACCCCTGGAGTGCCAACCTCCCACCATGGTATTTGGCAGGTCAAACAAATCAAGAAGGAGTAGAAAGGACTAGATTAAGGTTAGACTGGCATGCTAGGTTGGCAACATGGATAAAAATGGGACAGACAGAGGACACCCAAAGTTCAGATGACTTATATATTAACTATTAACAATCAATATACCCTGAGGAGAATGCTCCCTCTAAAAATAAGACAATTGATTGATAGCAATGCTCCTGCTTTAGTGCATGTGTGTTGCCATGCATAAGTAATGCGCATGCTCAGAGACCTACATATCCATAGCACCAACAGAATAACCAAAATGCATCTTTCAAAGGCCCAACATCGATTCTGAAGTCAAGCCTTGCCAGAAAAGAAAACCACTATCTGGAATCTCTCCTACACACTTCTGACCTAACCCCTCTCCCTGTGAGGAGCCCCCTTTATCACCTTTTTACCCAACTATAAACTGATGAGCCAAGAGAAGTCTGTTGCATGCAAGATCCTCCTCCCAGAGATTGCCAGCAATCAGTTACAGGCTTCTGGATGCTGTTAATTCATACCAAAACTCTCAATTTTTATCATGTCGAAAGAGGTTAACCCATCCCTCTCCTAGTACCCTATTTCACTTTCTGTTCTCTTATCACTCTGTTATTTTCACTCCCATTCTCTTATTACTTGCTTTGAATTGCAATAGTGCATTGAGAGTTTACCCCCTCTATTGTGCCTTGTGAAGCCACTCAGAAAATTGTTGCTAATCAACAGGTGACCAAATAAGCCTAAACACCATAGTAAACCATATGAAGTCACTTGGAAGCAAAAGAGTTAAGAGAATCCCCACAAGCCAGTATGCAATAACATCTACTAAGTCCCAGGTCAGCAACTGAAATCAGCACACTGATTAGATATTCTGTTAACTCTTACAAAATTTATGAGGCTGAAATAAGAAAAGTGCATAGTGTACCCAATGGCTTAATATGAATTTTTGTAAAGGTGACATTCTTAAAGACATGGATAACATCTTACTTTTACTAAATAATTAATAAACACTGCATTGCACTGCATTGATACTCTAATGTATCAATATAACATACATAAATCATAATATCTGTCAATCTTTGGAGGCGATGCAATATATTTCTATATACTATATTGCAGAACTGCTGCTGTGTATAAATACTCCTGTTTCATTAAAATAATATGACCGGACATGGTAACTGAGAAAATGTGTGAATGCACATTGACCTAATATTGTTTATAACTTTCCACAGAAAAAATTATAAAAACAGCCCTCAGTAACTTTAAAGTACACCAGCACCCAGACTACTGTCATTAAAGTATTTACATATTCTTACAAGTAGTAAAAGCTTTTAGTCCCCATTCACACCTGAGAATTTTGTTGCACATTTCCCAAAGTGCAACAATGTTCCACATGATGATTTGCATTATTTTCAGTGATGCCTGTTCACACCTAATCGTTTTGTTACTTGTTGCTCATAAAAGTACACAAGCTTTTTTTCTGCCTGAAAAAATTGCAAAAAATGCTTCAAAAGGGCCAAAAATGCTCATGCTCAAGCACGTATGGAGGCTAAGACAAGACTTCAATGTAGCTGCAGGTACTGTGGAGAAATGTATCCCAACAGCCTTCTAACGCAAACAAAAAAACATGTGCTGTAAGCTGTTCAAATCCAACAGAAACTCATGTCACAGTCTCTGCTGTAATTTTATAGGATGCATTACTTCACAGTACATACAGATACATGGTGAGGGGAGGATTGTGAAACTGCTAGCCAGATATTCATTAGGAGGGGTAACACTGGGAGAATTAATGATACAAAAATAAATGGGGGTCCTAGTGGACCACAGAAATTGCAATAACATGCATTTCCAGATGGCTGCTGACAAAGAAAGCAGAATACTTGCATGCATTAAAAAGAGTATTTATTTGAGGGACAAAACAATACTGTTACCTACAATTGGAAAGGGTCCAGTAAAGTGCAACAAAGTCAATAAGGGTGCTAGAGGGCCTTACCTACAAGGATTGGTTAAGTAATCTAAATGTATTTACCTTAAGAAGATATGCTTAGGAGGAAACATGATTGTTCTCTACAAATTAATCAATAGGAACTATGGTAAGGTGGTAACAACTCAATTAATTTTAGGACCCTGTAGAGGACACATGAACACAATTTAAAGTTAGAAGAAAGCAGGCTTAATCTAAAATTGCGGAGGGAGGTCTTTACAGGTAAAGCCGCAACAATGTGGAGGTAGTGGTAACATCTGATGCAAAATGGTCCTGTGACTGGCCAATTATTATCAAACTTTCATTAAGAGATCGCAGGTAATACAGCAGTCTAAAATGAACCAGTAGCAGATGGAAAATTGGCCATAATGTACTAGAAAAAAGTGTACAGACATGTGTTTTACTACAATAATTAGGAGATCGCAGATGTCATAGAAGTGTAAAATTTGCTAGCAGTGGGACAATTTTAAATAGCAAGCCTAGGGCCAAATTTACTAGAAACAAAGAGCACTGGTTGGGATTTTTCTACAATAATAAAATACTGCAGAGGATACAGCAGTACGAAATTTGTGAGTAGTAGGACAGTTTGAATTAGAGATAATAGGCTTAACTGATGTATGCCTAATTTTTATTTTATCTATGATGATTTATGGGTGCAGTGACTGTGATAGTTATAATCTAGGTGCCTTTTTTTAAAAGGAAGCCTTGCAGCAAAAAAAGAAAATATTTGCTATGGAAGAGACAACAGCTAAAAGTAACCGCTGACCTCAAATTAACCACAAAATAAAATTAAAGACAATTAAGCCAAATAATGAGAAAAAAAAGCAGCAAAGGAGATAATTGCTGAAAAACATAGCAATCAGAATGAAAGTACAGTTTCTATACTGGGCCTGATCTCTCCCAATGCAGTTTGTAAGCTTTCTCTATTCTCTGCCTACAGCAGCTTTTAATACACTGACAATATGGCTGCCCTGTGCCTCCCATTTTTATAGTAAGAGGACTGGCTCATCCAGAACCCCCCTTATTATTTCTTCTAAGCCTGCTGTCCATAGTTCAAAGGCTATGCAGCGCATTATAGTTTAAAAAATTATCCTAGTTGAATGTATACATACATTTCCTGGGAATGCAAATCTTGAACCTGCAGAATTTGCCTCAAACCCATGGCAGTGGCGAACCCAAACCTCTTCTTAGGAATTGTTCTAGTGAATTTTGCTGTCTAAATGTTATAAATTATCATAGGCTGATGTGTCTAGTTATACACATATTGCTTAAACAAAGTCTGCCTTTGCACCGAGCAAATAAAAAGAGGTATAAACTAATCTAAGAAAGCTATAACAAAGAAAACTGTATACAGTGCATTCAGAAAGTATTCCGACCACTTCACTTTTTTTTCAATTTTGTTATGTTGGAGCCTGATAATATAGTGGTTTAAATTCTTTGTTTCTCATTAATCTACATTCAGTAGCCCATAATGAAAAAGTGAAAACAGAATTTTAGAAATGTTTGCAAATGCATAAAAAAGGAAAAACTGAAATATCACATTGGCATAAGTATTCAGACCTTTTGCAACAACACTTGAAATTTAGCTCAGACGCTTTGCACATCGAGGACTCCTCCGGGAGCTGGTTGCCCAGCCAAACTGAGCAATCAGGGGAGAAGGGTCTTAGTAAGAGAGGTGACCAAGAACTCAATGGTCACTCTGACTGAGCTTCAGAGATCCTGTGTGGAGATGGGACAAAATTCCAGAAGGACAACCATCACTAAACCCCTTCACTGACCTCTATGGCAGAGTGACTAGACGGAAGCCTCTCCTCATTGCAAAACACATGAAAAGCCTGCTTGGAGTTTGCAAAAAAGCAACTGAAGGACTCTCAGTTTGTGAGGAACAAGATTTTCTGGTCTCCAAGATTGAACTGTTTGGCTTCAATTCTAAATGTTATGTCTGTAGGAAACCAGGCACTGCTCATTACCTGCCCAATACCATCCCAACAGTGAAGCATGGTGCTGGCAGTATCATGCTGTGGGGGTGTTTTTCAGCAACAGGGACTGGGAGACTGGTCAGGGTTGAGGGAAAACTGAATGGAGCAAAGTACAGAGATATCCTCAATGAAAACCTGTTCCACAGCACTCAGGACGTCAGACTGGGCCAAAGGTTCACCTTCCAACATGACAGTGATCCTAAGCACACAGCCAAGACAACACAGGAGTGGCTTGGGGACAACTCTGTGAATGTTCTAGAGTGGCCCAGCCAGAGCTCTGGCTTGAACCCTATTGAACATCTCTGGAGAGACCTGAAAATGGCTGTCCCCGTCCAACCTGACTGAGCTTAAGAGGATTTGCAAAGAAGAATGGCAGAAAATCCCCCAATCCAGGTGTGCAAAACTTGACTCATGGCTGTAATTGCTGTCAAAGGTGCTTCAACAAAGTACTGAATTAAGTATAGTAAAACTTAAGTACATGTGATATTTCAGTTTTTCCTTTTTAATTAATTCACAGACATTTCTATTTTTTTAAAAAATTTGTCATTATTGTTATTATTATGTAGATTAATGGGGAAAAAAGGATTTAAACTACTGTAGTATCAGGCTGCAACATAAGAAACTTAAAAAAGGGAAGGGGGTCTGAATACTTTCTGAATGCACTGTATACTATCCATAACTAACTTTTATATTCCAATTGGTATTTATTTATCATCAGTTAGAAAAAATTTAAATCAAGTCCATGACTGGCTTCTCAGCCCAACAGTACTTATATTCGTTTTTAGCTTTTATAAACAATGCATTCAGAATGTTGGGCCATCCTTCAGTTGAGATCAATGACTGTTGTGGTTCTTTATGAAAACAAATTGATTATATGACACTTTAGCACATGCCATAAATCTTTCTGTTCTCATAATGAAAACAGTATTCATATAAGCTGTGAAATATGCATGTATTACATTAAAGAGGGAATAGTAGCTGCTGTTTCCTGTTGGAACATATTTTATTTATCTGCATAGAACAGTTCTAATTCCCAATACCATATCTAAAATTGATTCACCTTGCAGGGATACCTTTAGTGCAATACTAGTTTGTTGACATATTGTTGAAGTTTCATTTGTACTATATTTACTGTAAACAGAGACTATAAAGTTTTCAAAAGCAAGCTGGCATCTGGGATCTACTTTTCTCTGAGCTTTAAGTACCATTGAATAGATGTAATCAATATCACACAGAGTGAGTAATATAAACTCAGTTATAGCAGCCAATAATGTGGTTGTCTAGCACAGTCTTGACAAAGGTCAGCAGAAAGCAGGATATTACAATAAAGCTTAATTAGAACTGTATAAAATAAACTGTCCTTTTACAATATATATAAAATGCTGCCATTAAACCAATGATGATTGAGAAAACCGTCCTCAGTAATGTAACCTTTCCAATCATGATGAATCAAGTGACCATACATTATAAGCCACACACTGGGTTACAATAATTTCAGTTAGACTTTAAAGCAATTCATGGCATAGCAGATGAACGCTTTTTAGATTCCTACTGATACTGCTGAGAAATAGGCAGTGGAAATATGTGGTTCTGCTGCCAAAAGTTGACATTTCTGACCTCTTTGCAAAATGATGTATTTAAAATGTAAACACCCTGCAGGGGAAAGACACACTAAGGACATTTATAAACAATTTGCAGAGCCATTTGCCCTACAAATCTCTCATGTTTATTCTGAGGGAATAGAGGCAAATACATATGCGCTTAGTATAACTTTATTTTCAGGTGCAATGTAATATTCGGAAACTACCGCATTATGGCCGCTAGGTGGAGCTGAGTAGCATACTGCATTATGGCCACTAGATGGAGCTGAGTAGCATACTGCATTATGGCCATTACATCAAGCTGAGTAGCATACCACATTATGGGCACTACATGGGTCTGAGTAGCATACCGCATTAGCCACTAGATGGAGCTGAGTAGCATGGGAAATGAATCATTGTTAACTCTGGAATGTAAATATACCAAGAAAGTGATATTTCTAACATATAGCATTCTCAATGGAACTTTTTAACAACAAAGAGCTATAATATGCAGCAAATAAGTGCAAACAATTAAAACATATATATGTCTGTTCTAAGTGGGGGGGAGCTAATTTATGATTGGTAGCCATGCGTTATAGCTCACTACCTGCCTTGATCTATGTTTCACATAAATAACATATTTTTTTTTCTTTATTCCTCCTTAACAATGGTTAGGATATGTCCTAAACTGTAGTTTGTTATATTTTCCAAATGCAAGAATACACAACATGCTAAAACTGAGGTCCAATGGTCATAAAAATCCCAAAAATAATTTATAGGAATTTGAATCTTCTATAGTTCTGTTACCAAAGGAGTTTCAACATACTGTATCTGTTCATGATCCCAAACCAGCAAGACATTGTTGAAAATGTTGTTTGACAGCAACACCATGCTGCTCCACTGAAATAAACAGTAAATCAATGAGTGCCAGGATGCACTATGTGTAAGACTTATTTGAGTAGCAAGCAAAATAAAATGTTTTCTGTTATTTACTAAATATTTCACAAACTATACACAGCCATCAATAGAAAAGGGGGGAGCTTTTTGCCATCACAACACAATAGCAAATCATAACTCCAGTCAGCTTTGTTATCAAGTTAGCTCCTGCTGACTGCCAACAAGTAGCAGGAAATACGGTCTTTATATACATTCACTTTCAATTTAACCTTATTGTTTGTCAAGTTTAGGAAACGTTTGAAAATCGTCACGTCCTTTGCTTCACCCAATGTAAAATACAAATTATGAAACTTTTGGTGTTTCTTAAATTCTCTGTATCTAGCTGACTATAAATAACACCATTTTCTTAAATGCTGCCTATAAATAACACATAAATACCCAGTAAAAAGTGTGCAGAAATTTCATTTTGAGTGCACTGGAGAGAATAGGCCTGCATGGAATGACAGTAATTCACTTCAGAGAGAGCACATCAGAGGCTGTTTGCCTTTATACTCACTCTCTTTTTTTTTTTTTTATTCTTTATTTTGAGTTTTGCATATAACAAAAAGAAAAGGTTTCGCTAAAGGTTTTGTAATAACGAAGGGAAAAGCCATCGGGTCCAGGGGCCTTACGCGGCTTCATTTGTTTCAGGGCCTGTGCCCATTCAACTGCGGTCATGGGTGACTCTAGGCTCTCCGCTTCCTCTTGGGATATGCAGGACAGATTAGTCTGTTCAAGATAGGTTTGGGTTTTGGCGATGCGTCTTGAGATGGAATCTGGGGTCCCAGGGCTCTCTAGATTATAGAGTTCAGCGAAGAAGTCTCTGAATCGCTCAGCTATGGCCTTGGAGCTAGAGAGAGGAGTACCATCGCGCCCCGTGATGGTGGGAATAAAGGTTTGGGCTCGGGCTTCCCTCAGAGCTAAGGCTAGAGACCTACAGGGCTTGTTGCCGTGTTCAAAGTACGAACGTTTGACCCTCACCTGTTTCGCTTTGATCTTACCCAGAAGGATATCATTCAGTTGCTGGCGCAACGTCCATAGCTCAACCTCCACCGCTCTGGCGAGAGTTTGTTTGTGGCGGGACTCAAGGTTGCCAATTTGCGCCAGTAGTGAAGAGATCGTTTCGGCGCGCTTTCGCTTCGCGTGAGAGGCATGAGCTATGAGGGTACCCCGCACACACACTTGTGGGCTTCCCAGATGGAGAGAGGTGAAGATTCTGATATCTGGTTATGTTGGAAAAAGTAAGTGAGGTCTTGCTTCACGCGGTCAATCAGTAGGGCGTCATCAAGAAGGCAGTCGTTCAGCTGCCAGTGCCATGGTCTGGGTCCTTCTGAATGGAGCAGTATGTCAAGCAGGATCGGGGCATGATTAGATATCGTGATGACGTCTATGGCTGAGTGGCGCACTCTGTGCAGGTCTCGCTGTCTGACCACAAAGTAGTCCATCCGTGAGTAAACTCTGTGAGCAGTAGAGTAAAAGGAATAGTCCCGCTCTCTAGCATGCATAAGTCGCCACACGTCTACCAGTTGTTCTGCGTGTAGGGTCTTCCGCAGCTTTCTAAGAAAGGCGTAAGAGAGGTGAGAGGCATTTCGGGAGACATCCAGTTGTGGATCAAGGGCAACATTAAAGTCACCGCCCACAACAAGAATCCCCTCCGCAAAATCTGATAGAGCCAGGAGGCATTCTTCCATGAAGGAGATCTGACCAGAATTGGGTGCTTAAATGTTGGCCAAAGTCACTAGTGAGCCATAAAAACGACCCTTTACAAACAGGTATCTGCCCTCCTCGTCCCCCGACGTGGAGATGTGTTGCCAGCCCGCGGACTTGGCAATTAGTATACTGACCCCTCGGGTTTTTCCGGCTGGGGATGAGCTGTGGTACACAAATGGGAAGCGTTGGTCGGAGAGTCTCGGGATGCAGCCCAACTGAAAATGTGTCTCCTGGAGGTAAGCTACCTGTACCCCGTGTCTCCACAAATCCCCTCGGACCCTGGACCGCTTTTCCGGAACATTGAGACCCTTTACGTTCCAGGAAATGAATTTAGTGGGGAGCGACGCTGTCGTTCTATCCACCCGGCGCGTCAGGTCTGTCAGCTAAAAGGGAGACAAGCAGAGGTAAGAGGAGGAAGCCCGTACAGAAAAGGGAAAGAAGGTTCAAAGGAGGGAGATGGTGGAGAAGTTAGGTCAAAGAGTAGGAATCTCGGGGGCGGGGAGGGAGGGATAGGGCAGTTGCCCACACTAAGTAGGTAGACGAGTCAAACAGGGCAGAGACAAAAACAATACAAAAAACAGGTATTGAGTGCTAAAACAGTTCTCAACGCCCTAGGCGAGGAGGAAATCTAAGTGGGGGAGTGTAAAGCAAGGAAGCGCAACGAGATGCTCCCGTGCTACCCATCTCAGGGGGCTACCCCCGGCATGCGGCACCCAAACTAGTAATTGACCTTGGCAGGCGGGTTATGGCCACCAGGTCTCTTAGGCCTAGTCAACAGTATCTCAAAAACATTTCAACCATGAAGAAAACAATATAACATAAAAACTGTATTGCCTCCTCTTCCCTCCCTCCAGTGCTAATCAACCTCCCGTCCGAGTCAGCCTCCCCTTAAGTCAGCCGGACCACCGGGATGGCTCAAGGTCCAGGAGTAGGGGCGAACCTCCCAGGCGTCGAGTCATGTGGCAGATGACAGCCAACGCAGAAAAAGGCCCGGCTGCACAGGCAGGGCGACCTGGCACCGTATAGTTGGAACTAAACAGGACACCCCTCATAGTGCTACAGCGATGTGCCAGTCTGCCGGCCTGTGTTTCACTGTAGGGTGTGGGAAGTGTACAGAAGTAATCCGACCCCCACTAACAAACCCTGGATATAAATCAGTCGCACACATCTTAGTTATATCAAAGGCATGACCTGGTGATGTTGCTAGTCGATCCGAAAAAACCTGCAATGGAAAGGGTTATAAAACATGTGTCCACAGTAGGTCAAGCATATGTACTAGTGGAACTTGAGCGCCTGTAAGGAGGCTCTGGGATAAATACAGGCTATAAGGATACGAGTGGATCCACGAGACTGAGGGGGGTTTGGTGGGAGAGGGTCAGCAGACTGGAACGGTGAGCAGGGGTGGTTACCGGTGGCCGGAATCGGCTTAGGCGAACAATCCTGTGGTTCCAAGAGTTCTCGGAGGGAAGAGGGGGAGTAGAGTGGGGACCAACCGTCCAAATCCAGTCCTGGGGTTCAGGGGTCAGAAGATGATCCTGTATCGCATCGGTAGGTTCTTTCCCATCCGGGTGAGGCTCTGGGCGATAGGCTGGTGTCCTCGTCATGGCTACCACCATGACGCTGCGAGAGTCATTGAAAAAATAAGTATCCAGTGACGTGGGCTAGTCGGTGCTTTCTCAGTCCTCGTGAGACGCTGGGTCCCTGGGCCGGTCACCTCGATAGCGTGAGCGTCCCCTGCGGAGCCTCTGGGGTCGGGGGGCCGTTGGTAGATTAGGCCTGGAGGCCTCAGGAGAAAGGAGCCAATCCGGAACCTCTATGGGATCCGTACCCAGAAAATCGAATAACTCGGGGAGTTGCTCAGGGGTCATCAGAAGAAATGTCGTCCCGGCTTTCTGTACTTGAAGGTGGAAGGGGTGACCCCATTTGTAAGTCGCCCCATTCTCAGTGATATGTGTGAGCAGCGGGCGTATCAGGCGTCTGAGGTAGAGAGTGTGTCTGGACAAGTCCGGTAAGATTGTGACCTCTGCCCCATCAAAGTCCACAGTTTTTTTGGTCCAGGCTTGCCGCATGATGGCTTCTTTTTGAACATAGAAATGTATCCGACACAGTACATCCCTGGGACGCGCGCGATCCGGGCCCCCTGAACCGTTGACTCTGTGTACCCTGTCCATTTCAATGAGCGTCGAGGGGTCACGGTCCAGCAGGTGGTTAAGGATGGCTTGGACTGACGCTCTCAAGTCACCCCCTGTAGTAGATTCTGGAACCCCTCTTAAGCGGACATTATTCCGCCGATTCCGGTTCTCGCCATCATCCAGTTTCAAATATAGCAGGGCATAGGCCTTGGTGTGGGCCGCGGTGGTCGTTTCTAGGGCAGTGACACGTGCCAGCAGGTCTCCATGCGTAGTTTCGGCCTCAGTCACCCTGGTCTCCAGGCCAGTGATCGCCTGGGCTACCCCCTCTATTTCCCTGCGCAGAGTCCCCTCTACCTGTTGAGCAAGGCGATTCACGTCCTCCTTGGTGGCCAGCGACTGCAGGAGCACCCTGATGTCATCACCGAGTAGGGCGGTCAAGGCCGGAGACATCTGCGGGACGTCATCTGCATGTTGCGGGGTTGAGTCCAGCAATCTCGGCGACCGAATGGGAGAGTGGCCAAACGCTGAGGACTCCGCGGGAGAGAGGGTTGTAGCCGGCGCCGCCGGGCTCTGTCGGGGAAAATGCGTCCCGTGGGCCGCAAGATGGCCGATTAATCCATGTGCGCTGGAGCGGCCGCCTGGGATCTCGTGGTCGCGGGGGAGAAGTAACCAGGTATGGTCCTCCGGGTGGTCTTCGTGGTTGATCTGCGGGACCTCCGGGTGCCGTACATGTAGAGTAGCGGTAGTTTACTGCAGTCAGTGAGCGGTAATAGGTAGCTTAGGGAGCAGAGCTCAGCACACGCGCGTCTCTACGGCTCCATTGCTTGGCCACGCCCCTATACTCACTCTCTTAACCACCAGGCAGGTAAAGGGAATGGGTAAGTCTCTAGACAGACCGGCAAGGAGGGGGAATGAGTCAGTCTTTTGACTCATTCAGCTGTGTGTAACAAATACTAAGCTAATTATTAGTTTTATCCATTGGAGTGCCCCCTACATTAGTTGCCCCCTGTCAGATTTTTTATTAATTTATGTATATGTGTGTGTGCCTAGCCACCTTCATAGTAAAGTGTTGGCCCTCCACAATAGTCCCAGTTTCTCATGTGGCCCCTTGAGAAAATTAATTGCCCACCCAGTGCACCCACTGCTCTAAGTGGTAGCATTATTTTCATCAAAACAGAGGTTCGAATTCAGCCATAGTTTATTCATATTTTTCCAAAACAAGCAGGCCTCATTAGCTGTTCCTCTTACTGCAGTCATAGTCTTCTTCAGATACCCTTTTCTTTTTCTGTTAAATCAGTCTATATGCTTTATACTTTTCATAAGTCACTCATCTTCCCCATCAAAATATTATACATTTTATGTTGCTTTTTCTACCCTAATAATTTACAGGCTGCTTGTCACATGTATCTCTTATATGGAACCATTTCATGTTCCTTTATTTCATTTATCTTGTTTGATAGCTCCTTCTGGTACATCTGCAGTATTTCTACAGTCTTTTTGTTGTCCTCTGGATTTCCTAGGGCACCAGCTCTGTTTGAAAAATAGCTAGTAAACGTGATGTCGAGGCAGGAAACCCTATGTACATTATAGATACTAACATCTTCAAAGCTGTACTCACATCTCATCTAATAAAACATGCTTATGCTGATCCACTCTGTTTTGACCTAGTGTTGTCCAGGTATCTATATAATCTACTGAGGAAAAAGTGTTACCAGAATCGGCATAATAGCTAGACCAAGTACCACTAGTATGATTTGTCTGTCCATATTTCTTGCACAACATTTGACTCAACATCTAACACATTTTGTCTTACCACCTGATATCCCATATAATTATCATATATATTTTAGGTCTGGGGCACTTTGTATAGATTTTCTCTGCCATAGTATAGAAAATGTATTTTGTTGATGGTTCATCTGCAATTGGAGAATTTACATTAAAATATGTCTAAAGCCATTTTTTCTAATTTTGGATAAAATGGCGAAAGGTTAGAACTTCTGTCAGGTGTTTTGTCTTGTCTGTGCCTGTTGCAGCGATACACTGTCTATTTGCAATGACAATTTTTAATTGTCATTGAGTCTGGAACAGATGGAAAACATTCCAATGGGAATACTTGTTCCAAAGACAGCTGTACAAAAAAAGTATTTTCCTTTATTTGGTGTGATCTTCTCTCTGTCTGTTGTGTCTCAAGACAGGAAGTTAAGAAAATCTTCCCAATGGAATGTAGATAGCAAAAGAAAACATGCAATGGTTGTCTACTCTATCCAAGTTTTGAAAAAAAAAATGTTTTAGACATAGCATGATTGACAGCTGTTTCTGCCTATCTAGAGGCAGAGCCAGCTGTGCCTGCCCCCTCCCTCCCCCGTGCATTCCTCCACTCAGAGCTGGAAGATCGGAGAGTGGAGGGGGAATCAGGAAGTGAGCGGATCGGCTGCATGTTTCTGCTCACTTCCCGATCAATAGAGCCGACCTGTGACAGCTTCTTTGTCACAGGTCGGCTCTAACTATGAGGATGAGTGGAAAACACTCACCTCATAGCTCTCCTTTAATGATATTCTGCTTCACAAAGTTCAAGAGAAGTTTTTTTGGGGAGGAACCTACCTCATGCAAAATGTTCACATTGCATAAAAGAGTTTCATTTATTTATTTATTATGTTTCTAAGTGTTTGGTAAAATTCGAAAACTGCTACTAGGTTTAATAACAATATTATTTATGGTAGTTATCAGCTGTAGGTCTCAACACCAAGTATATTTTTCTTGGAGAAGTTGGAGTTTTACTTTCCTTTTCCTTTACGGGAATTTATTTTTAGCAGACTGATAATTTGCCAAGCTTTTATGTGTCGTGCTTTGGTGACCCTACCAGAGTCTTATACTTGCTATGAGTATAACTCTCAGATCATAGCAGGACAGGCAATCCTTCCTGCCTTGATAAGGGAATCCTCGAGGACTGATCACAAAAAGTGTTAACAAAATAAAAGTTTGGCTTTGTTCTAATAAAAACAAAAATAAACATATGTTTAATATATGATGATAAACACATGAGTTTATGCAATTTTATATAATAATATTTTAGCTCACGAGCAAAACATATCATTATAAACCACATGAAAGTTGCAGGCTAGCTTTTCCACAATCATATGACTACTCTGAAATACAGCTTACATACTTTGACATAATCATTTCACATTCCTTATTCATCTGTGCATTTCCTCAACCTGATTATATTATACAGTTGAATTGTGTATTTTCTCACAATGATACTCATCCATAATCCTCATCCATAGCCAGCTTCCTGACCAATCAGGAAGCTGGGCAACGACTCATTACACCCTGCCCAGCTTCCTGATTGGCCAGGAAGCCAGGTCCATGCTCTCTCGTCACAAGTGACAAGGGAGCATGGAGCCGGCTTCCTGATGCAGGAAGTATCGGGCTAGGCATTGGAGCATTTGGGCGAGTACAACCCCAAATACTTGGCAATACTACTATCGGTATTGGTGCATCCCTATTTGACATAGTACTCTTATACTGTGATTACTAGAATATTATGTACAGATGTCATTGCAAAATCCACATTGTTGGTAGAGATAAGTGCATGTTGTTACCATATAAAGTTTTGCTTGTGTAATATCTTCATTAGATATTTTGATATACGGCAATATATGTAAGCCATTAACTGTATATATCTGCTACTCACAGCTTCTCAATTGTAAACAGCTTCTTCTCTTCTGCAACTCACAGCTTCTCAATTGTGTTACTTTGAGTCTTCCTACTTTAAAAGCCTGATCATTGTTTGTTTATCACATCTTACATTAGTGGTAAACAGGAACTTCACTTTAACCCTCAAATCAGGTAGTGCCACAGTTATATTTGGTTGCCACTGTACAGAGAGAAGGAGATATAAGCCATGTGCTCTCCTTTACTTGGGACACAAAGGCATTCAGTAGTCACAGGTGTGAAGCTGAGAGGTAAAACACCGCCATACTTGTTGTTAGGATTGTGGTGTGGGCCCGAGATGACGAGGAGGACCTCCCTTGCAACCCCGTCTGATGACCACTGGGTTTGAGAACAGTAGGTTTCAGGCAGGGGATGCACGAGTGTCGGATGCGGAACTGTAGGTTACGAGGTCTACTTGGTGACCTAGCAAAATATCCGCCGTGCGTGAAGGGTAAAGGCAGAAGGGAGCGTGAGAGACTAGCCGGGTCAGTAACGTGCAGGCAAGACGGTACAAGGGGTTAAACCTGAGAGAAATCCAGAGACAAGCCAGTTCGGTAACAAGTGAGCAGCGGAGTACAAGGATAAGCCAGAGAGAGGTCCAGAGACAAGCCGGGTCGGTAACAAGTAAGCCAAGGAAACAAGAACAAGCACAATGGGCAAGGAACAGGAGCAAGGCAGGGCAATAGACCAGGGACAGGAACAAGCACAAAGGAACATCCAGTGCTGGCTGAAGATCACCCAGCACTGAATGAGCGTCCTGCAGCACCTTATATAGGCCGAGGACGAGCTACTGCGCATGCGCCGGTGTGACTACGTCACCACGCCGCACAGACGCGATGACGTCATGCCGCGCGGGGACGCAACCCACCGGTCTTCTGCCGTCTGCGCCTGCGCGGCCGGGACGTGCCGCTGGATACCGTCTCCGTCTATGTCCCCGCAGAGGGACACGGCATCTTCCCCGAACAGGTACCTGACACTTGTACTGTACATTGTCTTGTAAATATTGTTTTGGGTGTTATTTGTAAATATGTAACCCTACCAATAAATGTATATTACTGATTGAACTGCTTCTTTTGTCCATTAAATCTCAGATCTAAGAGTTTATGTGAATGCTCATATAGTGGTTGGAATATATTTACATATCCACTTAACCTGCGTATCATCATACTTTGTCACATGTTTGCATATTGAGCAAATACCAATCAGTAACTAGTCATCTCTGTCTTTTAGAAATCAGCAGTTGGAGAATTTTGCACTGTATTAATCATTGATTAATGCAGAAAGTTTGGCGCTTAAGAGACACCCTTTAACCTGCTAACTTAAATTATTAATGATGCATGCTTGAATCCTAATCAAAAAAATATACATTGCCCAACAAAGTATTGCTTCAAATGTTTGCCTAAGCACTTAAAATCATTATGTTTCCAAACAGCTGATTCCAACTCTCTTAGCTGGTTCCCAGAACTTCCTGTGCAGTATAAGATCACAAGTATAGCACAGTCTCCGGCAGTTGTACATAACAGGAAAATTGTATTTCATACTTACCGTAATTTTCCTTTCCTGTCCAGCTCCATGGCAGCACACGAATGGTCTTCTCCACACACATTCATGACACACTACTGTGTAGATCCAGCTGCCTTAACTGGTAGAAGAAATAACCCTACGGCCGAATTCAACTTTAGTTAATGCAGCTGGATCTACACAGTGGTGTGTCATGAACGTGTGCGGAGAAGACCATTCGTGTGCTGCCATGAAGCTGACAGGAAATACTAGCTTGGAGAAGGGAGGAGGAAGGACTGGGGAGTAGGTGAGTGGCTTGCCTTAACTACGTGACACTATTTAAACGAGCTGCAACAATGTGTGGTGCTGACACCTGTGTAATTGTAAATGCTGCTTTGTTGTGCTAAATCGGTGTTCAACTGTGAATCTACAAACCAGGGATCCTCAAACTACGGCCCTGGCGGGGGGCTCATCCTGCTGTGACCTGGTGTCTACAGAATTGCGATTCTCTGAAAGACGTATTCAAGTCAAGCAGCCATACTAATTTCTATGCATCTCTCCCCTCTGAGACATATCTTAATCTCGAGAACCATGCACTCAAAATGACAATCATCTTTGGCAGCGCCTATGTCTGTGAACAGACTTTTTCCAGAATGAAACTTCTGAAATCTCCAACCAGATCCAGACTAACTGATGAACACTTGCATCACTTGTTACGACTAGCAGTGACAAATATGGAACCGGACATTGACCATCTCATTAGTCAAAAGCAGGCCCATACTTCCCATTGAAATACTATTAAGTTTATGTTAATTACAATTGTTCTTTATTTTCAATACTGCATTTTTTTTTTTGCACTATAAATAAGATATGTGCAGTGGGCACTGGCATTCGTTAAAAATTTTTTCAAACTATAGTCCGGCCCCCCTACAGTCTGAGGGACAGTGAACCGGCCCCCTGTTTAAAAAATTTGAGGACCCCTGCTACAAACAATGTTGTATCAATAAAACAACTCAAACTAATGAAAGGTATGCCCGTGTACCTGGTAATAAAATCAGTGTTCAATGTGTAAAGCATACACTTATGCGATCTCAGGATATAATAAAAGCTGTTCCTCTGTGTTTATGTAGATACACACAGCTTACTAGCACACATAAGGATGGCTCCATAGGACCCATAGGACCTTTTAGGTAAAGGAGGCACCAAACAACAGGATATCAAGGCCGGTGCCCAGGGGACTAGCTTATATACAGTATGTCACATAGCCAATGAAGAGTATCTCTTAAACTCCAAACTAAATGTATATAGAAAATGAGAAAATTCTAAAAAAAATACTGGGCTACTGACCAGTTGCAAATAGAGCAACTAAAAGGAATGTTAGTTAGTTCGTTAGTTAGTTAACAAATCTGAATTTTTTCAGCATGGGTTGGTTAATATAACCCAAAATTTCACTATGCAAGACTCACTCCTTGATGAATACATGAATGACATTTCCACAACTACAAAGTCTAAAGAGCTAACTCACTAATCAACATAAATGCAGCAACCTTTAAAGCAGTGGTTCTCAACCTGTGGGTTGCGACCCAAAAGTGGGTCGCAGTACACAGTTGAGGGGGTCCCCACGTGCCTTGTGCTGTTCTAGGTAAGAGGCTCCTCAGCCTCCTCCTAGCGCAGCAGAGTCAGTTCTCCTAGATGGCGCTGCAGCAGCAGCGGCTGGAAAGGATCAGAGAGAGGGGAGCAGGCAGGAGTGAGGGGAGGTGAGTGCGCCCACACAGATACTAGTATTGGTGCATCCCTAAATTTTACGGCTGGGGGTCACCACAACTTGGCAAATGTAACCAAGGGGTCCCGGCCCTAGAAAGGTTGAGATCCACTGCTTTAAAGGATCTGTCCCTTTGTGATATCCCTCCCCCCATCTCAGCGTTTTCACCCAATCTGTTGTAGAAGAACAAAAATCTACTGCAGCACGCAAAGGTATATATGAACCAGCATTACGTCTGACAAAAAGGTTGGAATGCAAAATTCTGCATATGCCTTACTGTGGAAGGCATACAAATGCATTTTCCAACTGTCATGATGAGTGCTATAAGGAGCAGAAGTAACCCCTGAACCCATGAGAAAAGGATACACAAAGAAGTGGTTGAGAACCTCCTAGCTTATCCCTGTGACATACTGCAAACTCATTTTAATACAAATTAATTTTGTATGCAATATTGTTCTATACTAGATTTTAAAGAACATACTGTAGAAAATTATAATGCTACTTTGCTCCTGTGTTTGAAATATTATGTAAATAAATTTAGTAAATTGAATATATTCTAAAATATTAAAGTCTTATGTACTTTAAACCTTGTTTAATCACTAATTTCCTTTTTCCATTGCTAATTGTATCCAAAGAGTTCTAGTGCGAATTTCATCTAGCAGTTGTGTTTGCATATTTTCATACTCATGTAATAATAGTGACATATGATCTCCTGAAATGTTATTTTAACAACACCTCTTACCATCTGTTAACATAAGGCTTTCTTTATGCATCCCGTTGTGCGGGTGGCAGCACTTTCAAGGTAATCTATTTGTTGAGAGAGGCATTTTATTTTAGTGCAAACTATTTTTAACTGCTTTGTTCCTATTAAGTATATTAAAGTATATACAGTATATATATTCTTTTGGACACAGTATGATACATGTTATTACATTACATTGTAAGGTGTTAAACATTTATAAAGCTGTGTAACTTATAACATTGTAACCTACTTCCTTCCTCAGTGTTAGATATTTTATTAAAACTGACTACACACGCAGGTTTTGCCTTTCACTTGAAACAGTGAACATCATCACATTTCATACATGTATGAGCTAGCTAACGATCAGGTCGAAAGTTAATTCCCTCTGGTACAACATGATTAATCAGTTACCTGTCTTTGGCCAATAGGCTTTAATGTCAAAGCTGCAACCTCTTACAGCACTGTCTCCATTGTAAATGTTTTATATACCATGCCTTGCACAATATTTCAACTCTTGCCCACTTTTCTAATTTTACTGAATAATGAATTCTACAATCAAAACTTTGTCACTTTTCTATGTCATATTCATATGTCAAAGCACTGAAGCTCAATCAATGCTTATTTTATTCATGAGACATGGGTCTATTTATCAAAGTTTTACCAAAAGTTCATATTTTTGTAAATTGAATTGAGCTGGAGTCCTGAAAAAATGACCCACTACTGTTGTTTTAGAAACTATTCTAAACACTTTCTTTACAACAATCAAAAAACATTAAACATTTCATCTGGCTGTAGGAAAGATGTAGAACCACATACAATAGATTTACAGAATGGTAGACTAGCTTTTCCAGAATAATATTTATAATAATATTTACTGTTGAGCAACAAAATTATTATAAATTATAGACTAAACCAAGGATTATTTCCCTAAAATATCAGCATTTACAGATTGCTGGTACTCTACACTGACCTCACTAGTATACAGCAGTAGAAGAAAGTGGTGTCGCATCTAGATATTTAACAAAAGCCAAATCCTCTACTCCAACACATACAAGATTGATGTAAGAGAGAACAAATAAGGAAAAGGAAGAGATGGAGAGAACAAGGAATGAAAAAAGTGAGCAGAGCTGAGATTCTTTTATTTAATATTTGGGAAAAATTATTAGATAAACTTGTCAAACAAACACATATCTAATTTAACCCCTTGGTTATAAGTGATCTTTTAAGATTGCAGAACAGTCACCAATCACACGTTGTCTCAAAGTCAGAGATTTGGTTTTGTGAAGTTCAAAGTGGTGGACCAACCCGTACCTGAGATCTCTTTTTTATTGTAGTTGCAGAATCGCTATCTGTGCTGAATGGAAGAGACTGAAACTACCTTAGCAGACAAGTTACCTTAAAGTCAACTCAGCAGACAATCGTTTATAATGTAAAACAAGATTAGTGTGAACTCTTCCAATGTAAAGTGGGTTTTAGTGCCTTATTAATGGCAATGTTCAACAGAATGCTCGTGATGGTGTGTACTGGTTATTGAAATTGTTTCTTCGGGAGCACTAGTTATTTTGGGCAGCATGTTTGATTATACATCTTTGAAATAACATGTTTTTTACATTTCACTTGATGTCATGTGGAATGTTACCTGCTGGGGGCAGATGAATGGGCACATACTGAATACATTGGCCTTCATACATTGCTGAGTTTGATTTAAACATTTACCTAGATTGAATTTTCAATACTTATTACTGATTAAATCCTTCTATATTCCATACAATAAAACTTAAAAAGCAAATTACTGAAGTATGTGCAATTATTCCCAACACTTTGGTATAAAATACAAGGGTGCTGGAAAGAAAGATGTAAGCTTGTGTGACTCACCACTTTGAAGGCCAGAACTTTCCATCTCTGCAAGATTTATTCAGAATCATGAGCAGTCAATTAGCTCAGTTTCTAAAGTGAGGTCAAAGCTGTGGCCAAACATTGCTTCCTGTATTCACTACATGCTATTTTAAAAGTATAAAACAAATCAATGTGTTTATGTTCAATACTTCTGGTATAATGCTAAAAAGTTGAAGACAAAACATAATTTCACAGAAAATGCCTTAAAATTTTAACGCATCAGCACAGTTTTAGTTGTCCATAATGCAAAACGCAGTCATTCTTACAACTTGTCATACTCAGGTTAAATATTATATAAAAATGCTGTATGTATAGATAGACATTGTGTATTGTACATAAATAAGTATTTTGAGTCAAATGTACTAAAAACTAAGTACAGCAGATAGTTTTGTTTTTATTATTTAAATGGTTACTTAGGATAAGCTCTTTAGGGTGACTTTGGGGTACATACCAGTTTTACCTAGCAAACATGTACATAAGGCACATAGTACTGTCTACTGGTGCCTATTCTGAGTTTATTGCTGAGCCATACAAATCCAAGTAAGTGAGGCATTCACTTACCTGTTTTCATGGTAAGAAATCGCAAAGTCTGTCTTTTAGAGATGAGTGAATGAGGCTAATTTACTAAAGGGTTTCAAAATCTTCATTAAAAAAATAATTTATACATCCACTTTCATCATCCAATCTTTCGAAAAGCAATTATGCATATCTTTCAGTAATTCAGCCTCAATGTCTCTACATCTGATCTGTCCAATATTCATAAAATTCGGTTCTATGATGCAGTTCCCAATTTTTTTATAGAGAATCAGAGAAAAATGCTAGCAATAGACATACAGTAGATATATAGCTATATATCTTAACAATGTTCTTTTTGTTTTGAGCATGCCATGTGAATGTTCTTGGAGAAGCAGCATCAGGGTAAAATGAGTAAAACACATCTTTTTTTTTTATTTATTAAAAGAAAAATATAATAGTTTCTAGTCATTTTTTTTAAATTTGTGTTTTTTTAAAACAATTTTTATATATTACACCTGTGCCACAAAGCATTATGTAAATTTTAAAGAGACAGCACAACATTAATTGTTTGCCTTCAGACTGTTTTCTTTTTAACAGAAAGTCTGTATGGAGCCATATATTTCAAAATAAAAACAGCAAATGGTCACTAATTTGAGTCATTTGGCTAGGTGTGTAATTTAGGTTTCAGCTATTGAGGTCTAAAAACAGGCTTTTGTTTAGCAAACCTGATAATTAGCTTGGTAAATAAGTGAAAAGCAACCAGGAGCAGGGCCGGATTTCCCACAGGGCCAACCAAGGCCCGGCCTTGGGGCAACAGGGAGTAGAGGGGCAGCAGAGGTGTGGAATTCCTATCTCCTGATGCCCAGGACATACAGTTCCGGGCAGGTAGTTTTCTACATTTAGCCCTGCTTTGAGCAAGTAGAGCTAAATGTAGAGAGGGGAAGCCGCTGCCTGTTTTGTACAAGTGATCCCGGCGATGTCTCAGAGATCACTTGTGCGCATTGAGGAACCTGACCTTGGGGCAGCAGAGAGAGTAAATCTGGCCCTGACCGGGAGGTATACTTTTTGGTTGGAAATCATAAATATAAACTGTTTTTGTGCAACATCTCATTTGAGGGATTAGACAAGAATATACTATATAATGAGCAGGGGTCAAAGGGTGCACTGGGTATAGAGGTAAGTGAAACGGAGGTGAGAAAGGGGATCAAACTAGATGGCAAGGAGACTAAATTATCTCTGTGCAATTCAGAAAGTGTTTCAGAATCATACTGTAAATTAAGAGTGAGCAATAATAAACATTTACCCCTTGTTCATACTTCTGCAATGCAACATTGCAGGGGTGCAGCAGGGCACACTTGTGGTGTGCAGCTTAATCACACTGAAATAAGTGAACGCATCTTTTTTTTAAATCGTATTGCACAACATTGCATAATAGTAGGTTACCATGTGATGTGTTATGATACAACATACATGCGATTACTAGATGCATTGGGGTGAAATAATGGTACTGCATCACACCTAACATTGCAACATGCGATGGAGGATCGCACCTAGCATCACACACACTATTGCATTGCATAGATGTAAATGGAACCTAAACACTATAACAAAATTAAAATGTATTCAGCTCACTTTCCAGTTCAGCTATGTTGTCCTAGGTTGTTCACTTCTCCTGCTTTCTACAAACTCTTCACCCTTTTGTGAATAACCCTGATAGCCTGGGTTGGGCCGAGACTGGACTGCTAATATCCATGGGCACACCCTGTTTTGAGGGACAGGATTAATAGAAAAGGTGGTGGGGTATGCCTGTAACCTGGCCTGTAACCGGCAATTCTGGCCGGACGCGGCAGGCTATTAGGACGTGGCAAAGGTACCTGGTGACCAGAGGGGAATATCTTAGGAGCGGTATCCTGTTATATCAAAAAGACTCTCTACACATGATTATCAGAGTCTATGGACAACTCTGACATTGGAGGTATATGACATCACTTGATAAGATGACAGTCATATAAGGGTAATATAAGAAATTTACGCTTTCTCAAACCTCTCCATTTTTCTCCTTTATCCTACATGGCTCCTGGCTGGCGGGTTTTGTGATATGGTGATGTTTGCTCGTTTGTTTGTTTAATCAGCATGGGTGGTGCGCTTTTTTAGTCGCCTAGGTTACTACAATAAGACTACTTCCTCTTCTTCCTGAGGAAGCGAACCACAAAACGCATTGACAATTGAGCTACCTAAATTTAGGACCATGAGAGAGACATAATTCTATTGACAATATTATCAATTTACTTAGGTGTCCTGGGAGGTGGTAGTGTGATCAATTAAACTATGCAATGAGTTTTACATACAAAGCACTTATGAGCAATCAATGACACCATTAGAATATTTTTATTATGACTATTGTTTACTGGTTGTACAATAAAATGTTGAAGATTTCAATGTAATGACAAGTTTTTCTTGGCTGTGTTCGTATGGTACCTTTAAAGCCCCCATTTGTTTTAAGTTTTTGGCTGTATGATAGGAGTGATTTGAACGTGATTATGAGAGATAGGGGGGAACTTATCAAAACTGGAGCAAACAGAATCTGGAGCAGTTGCCCATGGCAACCAATCAGCATCTCTCTTCAGTTTGCTTAAGATTTGAAAATGAGACAGAGAAGCTGATTTGTTGCAGTGTAAATCTGCTCCAGATTTTGTCTGCTCCAGTTTTGATAAATTCCCCCTATAATATTACTACTACGAATTGTGATGTTGTCAGGGCTTTATATTATTGTGGGAGTATGTTATAGCTCCTCGAATATAAAGATTGAAATGGCTGGGAAGCAGGGCAACTTTCTTATTATGGGGGATTTAATCTACCCTGATATTGATTGGTCGAAGGCACTGCACATTCAACAAAGGCTTGCCATTTCTTGATCTTATTGCATGACAATGTCATGGGTCAGATGGTGAAGCCCCAAAAAGAAAACAATGCTCTGTTGTATTTAATAATTTTGAACAACACAGAGCTCAGATGTGCAAATTGGAGACATTTTGATAATAGTGATCATAATGTAATTACAGTTGCCTTAGGTTACAGGAGGCATGTTGTTATGGCAAGAGCATTGAAATTACAAGAGGTTAACTTCACAAAGTTGCCCTCTTTTCTGCAAATTATTCAATGGGATCAAATATTGTAAACAAAAAACACAGCATACTGTACAAATGGGAGTGTTTGAAGGACAATTTAAACAACTGCATGTGTCAGTGTATTCCAAAAAATTGGAATTGAAGATACAGTATATCATCACAGGAAGACCTAGATAAAATAAGGGATGGACAGATACCGGGCAGATAAGGTTTAATATTGCAAAACCAGGCTAAAGTTTTATGCACTTGTGCCCTATAAATTTGGGCAGGGCTCATCTGGGTAAATCGGTGTTAGAAAAGAATGTTGTTGATATGCCTTAGAAACTATGTTGAAATTTTTTAGGATGTATCTCCTACAACTAAAGTCCACAAATGGTTAATTTGTTTATTATAATAATTAAAGTTAGCTATCTTTTCAGATTGTTTCTACAATCTGTACATGCTTCTGGTACAAGTTTATGAAAAATGAGCATGCCCCTATCTTATATTGTTTTAACAACATTGCTTTTTACGTTGTTACCAGATTGCCTGAGCCAGGCAAGGTATGCACATGTTTACCATTAAAGAAAAAAGGCCCAGCGCTCTCGTGGAGATATGTTGAATTTGGTCAATGTGGAGTGCTGCTCTAAAAACAGGAGGAGGAACCTGTGAACGTGGTAATGGAGCAAAAAAGAGCGCAAAACCAAATGTATAAATAATATTGAGACGAACCGTCTCTGTGAGAATCTAAAAAAGTTGAACACAAAGGTGGAAAACTTACTTGTAATGCCTGGGGCGGCCATGATGCAGGATCTGGTGATGCAAGGAGTGGTGTGTGATGTTTTTTTTGGGAAACTGCAAGATGTGGTTTAGGTAGGAAGTGAAGACAAAGTTGGACAGGTCCTATGGTCTGGACATGGCTGTGGGAAGTAGAAGCATCTGGCCTGTGGGTGAGACTGGGAGTCGGAGTGGACAGTGGGTAAATCAAAACAAAAGTAGTGTGTGTGCGAGGGCTGGTGACGGGGCTATGAAGGTGATTCTGGCACTTGTCAATGGGCTGTGTGTAATTTGTGCGTCTCTGGTCTTTGCGGCGGTAGTTTTGAAGGTGATGGGGCAGGAGGGGCAAGCAGCCGTGGAAGGACGTGCACAGAATGGTGTGTGATTGGAGAAGTTCAAAAATGGGGGGAGCAAAGCGTTTCGAGGGGGTCCTCTTTCTCATGCTGAAAGGAAGACGTGAGTAACATTGGCAGGAGAACCGCCGGGTTTAAAAAAGACAGCTGGGCGGAGTGTCAAGGTTGAAGGGTTGGGGAAAGGCGTGCCGCTGTGTTATGATGGCTCGGGCTGGTGTTTTACACTGGCCATAGGTGTGTGGCGATAAGGGGACATGTTGGTGAGTGGTGGAGACTGTTTGATTGTGGCCACAAATAGAAATGTGTGTGAGGTGGAACAGATTGTTTAGGCGGAGGTCCTAAACAATCTGAGATGAACCGTCTCTGTGAGAATCTAAAAAGGATGAACACAAAGGTGGAAAACTTACTTGTAATGCCCGGGGTCTGGGTGCGCGGCGGCCACGATGGAGGATCTGGTGATGCAAGGAGTGGTGTGTGATGCTGAGGTTTTTTTGGGAAACTGCCAGATGTGGTTTAGGTAGGAAGTGAGGACAAAGTTGGACAGGTCCTATGGTCTGGACATGGCTGTGGGAAGTAGAAGCATCTGGCGTGTGGGTGAGACTGGGGGGGTGATTTACTAACCTAAACACACACACACACCAGGTGTGTGTGATTTTCACACAGCAAAACGTATTTATCAACCAAAAAGTCTCTAAAAGCATATTTCCACTAATGCCATATATGGAAAAATCATGCACATGATGCATATATAATGCTGCTTCACAGTTTAGACAAAAATGGTTAGCTCATGCATTTACATTCCTGCATTCATCAACGCAAGCAACATAACATAGAGCTAATTTACACCACATTACCTTGCAATTCATTGCAGGGCTTTGCACAACACACCTGCTGGGTGTGTACACACTACAAAGGTGTTTCGATTCCTCCCATAGATCATGCTGGGAGGGAACACACTACAGAGGTGTATACACGTTTGTGGTGTGTTTAAAAGGTTAGTAAATCAACCCCTGGGAGTCGGAGTGGAACAGTGGGTAAATCGGAACAAAAGGGCTGTGTGTGCGGGAGGGCTGGTGACGGGGCTATGAAGGTGATTGTCTTTGGAATACATGGTTGGAAGATGCCTTTGCTGTATGTGGTGTTACAAAACAATATGATGCTCACCGGCAGCTTCAGCAATACTGTATTCTGACATCACATATTTAGCATGTGTAATAGATTTTGTTTTTTTCTTCAATTTTTGCTTAAATACAGCAGTAACACCCCCAATCTGTTGCATTTCAACTTCAGAAAAAGTTTTTTTGGGTTGTGTTGGCTGAGACACCTGATTTTTTATTTAGCAGTAGAAGGCCAGAATTGAGCAGTGGAAGTAGCAGCCACAACAGATTAAAAGCCATAGGTATGTTTACTCTTCCAAAAAAAAGCTAAAACCCTCAACTTTAGACCAATTGTCAAAACAGTTTCATAGTAGAACTTGTGATTTTCTTTTTTTAGCAGTATACCATAGTATAGTGTTAAAAGTTTAAAAAATGTGCACAGAGACACCCCAGAACCACAACCCCAAATTCCAGAAACAAGACAGTTGTTATGCTGAAATACAAATTACATAAAATGAATACAAATTACAGTGTCACATTTCAGAAACAAAAGCCACACATAGTATAGAGATTGGAGAGTATGTACGCAACTTTATTGGCCTGCAATATAAGATGGAGAGATAAGACAGTTTAAAAGATGAAAGTGTATTATGAGAGTGTATTATTTCAGAGACAGCAGCCAGAAATATTGTAAGGACTAACTGCACATTATGTAATCGATTATGTAGAGGGAGAGATGAGGCAGGTTGTATTGTTAAATACCATTTAGAGTCGATTATTTCTGAGACAAAAGGCAGCAATTTTGTACAAACTCCATGCACACTATGTCAGCTTCTTTACTAGGCCACTATTTCATTCTCAGACACCAGGCAGGTTTTATCCCAAGGTTTACAATTCCTGTGGGTTTGAAAGGGGGGAAATGTACCCCTGGAAGCTTGCCCCATGTCCTGCTCCTCCCTACCATTGGTACACCAATCTTTTTCCTAGTACTCCTCCTCTCCCTGATACTGCCTCACAGGGATGCAGTTAGTTGTTAAAGGATCATGAAGGCCCTGAGACACCAGAAAGTATTGCCACTGCAGCAAGCCAATGTCAAATTCCAGCACGTGGGTGTATCGCACATTGACCAGGTGAGCACTTGAAGTGGCTGTATACACTTTTATGACTTGCCGCAGGAAATTATCGGACTAATTTAATCAGTGTGTCTTTGTATTTTCTTCTCTTTGTACGCTCTTTGGGCTCTCTACATTTCTGTAATGTAATCAGGGGTGTACAAGAGAAAACCCTGTAGTTGGACTTTGCAATATTGTATAACTGTAAACTTAATGCTGTTGTTATGCTATAGGCTCAAGGGATGTCACATAGGACTATAAACTGAAACTTATAACATTGATTATTACAAAAACAAGTGGAGACCAGAGACTGACTATGAATAGAAAAGGGTATGCTCTTTATTAAAGCTTAACTCCGGGCACAACAAAATAATTTAAAAGAGATCTATTGTTCACTTTAGGGTCTTGGGAGGACACATGCTAACCTCCTCTTGTGTTCCAAAGCTCAGTATATCGTGGGTTATTGCCCCCGATATACTGGGATCGCCGCAGCCGAGACGGATCCCCACAATTCTGCGTGCTTGACAGAAATACACAAAGCACACCGAGATTCAATTAAAGGGTTGTTTTTTTAGCATATATTTACTGCTAGCAAGCAGTAGATATGTGCAAGAACTTTTTTTAAAAAAACCTTTTCAAACAGGTTTAAACTTACCTGTGTCTTCGCCGCACGCTCCCATCCGAACATCTGAAGAGTCTCGGGCGGCCGCAAAGGATCTTGGGGCGGGCGCATGCGCAGTTCAGATGTTTGGCCGGGAGACGAGGAGAGACACAAGGTAAGTCTATGGAGCAGTGTGCACCCGCACAAATACCGTGGGACATCAGAGAAGAGGAGGACAGAGGAGTCAGTGATGGATCGGAGATCCGCACAGCTGAAAAGGACAGTAATGAAGAAGATGATCGAATAAAGAAGCATCATTTAAGGTAAGTCCTGACACTAACACTGGGTGAGGGGGGTGGAAATTGCCTTTAATGTCACTAAGAGTACACATGACTTTTTTTAATTACAATATTTGCTTTTTCCAGAGTTTAGCTTTGAATCTTCCCTTTTATCAAACTAAACAAAAAAAATTATAACATCAACATAACCGGCCTAAGTTTTGTCCAACAAATGAGCCAATATAGTTTAAACTAGGTTAATTTTGCCTAAGCAAAATACCCCAGTAAAATGACCATGACAATATAGTCTGGCATTTACAGTGACTGGAGGCTTATATAAGCAAAGGAGTCTTGTGTATCAACTGACAAATCTGGTGCCTTGTGTCATAACTGTGAACAGTCCTTATGAATATTCAATGGCATGTGCAGGAAAGATGAAAGGAGAGGCCATTCTATCTGTTACCTGAATATTGGCTGGAATATTCATCCAATGATATAGCTATCACCACACAGATAACCAAATCTACAAAATAAAGAATAATGTTAAATAACCTAAACCCACTTCCCCACACTTAAATACATTATGGCCGTGAGATATCCCATGTGGCTACTTCTGCAAATACATTCCCACCTTTGGCATTGTTGTGTATTTTGCAGGCCAACTGCAGAAAAATCCATTGCTAATAATAGTACTTCCTGCCACCACTGAGTTTAATTGTAGAACATTAGAAAAAGTCCAGAGTTTGTATTCTTTACACTTTTACACTTTGTTGACCTAATCAATCAATTAAGAAAGAGAAATAAAAAAAAAAACAGTATAACACAGGATGCCACATTGTGCAATGTGTTAATGCAGGAACAAGAAAAAATGCATACTATTTTTCATGTTTCTTTTTTCTGACCCATGGGCTTTGCTACATACATGTTTATTTACATTTTATCAACAGCACGTACCAACGTTACTTTTCAAGGCCAGGCTGGCTAATAAAATGAAAAAAGAGACCATCTAACCAGTTTTATCTTACTTTTTGTCCATCAGTCCCTCAGTGAACCTTTATGTGTTCTGGGAGAATAAACTTGTTATACGTCCTTGCACATGAATGGATATTCTATAAGCTAAATAAATTCACTTGCAACCTGAAAAAATACATTGCTAAATTAAATGTCTCTGCTCTTTATGTGAATTAATGATTGAATGTTAATTCAAAACATTGTCAGACTGATGCCTATATGAGAATTGTTTCTACCATGCAATGATACAACTTTTTTGTACACCCTTATAGACCTTTTTTGGGTGTGCAGTCTCTGTCTGCAGTCATGGTAAAAGTAACAGTAAATTAGGTAACAAATGCATGAGGAAACATTGAGCATGACATAGCACAATGCAGCATCTCGATGAGACAATTGGCAGCAAAAGCCACATCCTCCTCATTCCTCGAGTCAAGGGGCGCAGAGCAGCCACTTTCCTTTTTCTTTCCCTCCTCCTCCAGAGCACATAGCAGCCATTTTATTTTGAGGACTGCCTATGTGCCTTTTTTCTCCTCAAGGGTGCATAACAGTCATATTTTTAGGAGGACTGCTAACGTGCCTTTTCATCTTCTTCTGCTAACCCTACCATAGGAGAAGGAGGGTTAGGGTGACTGTAAGGAAGAGGCATGTATTTCTGGGCCTTTACCCCCTTTGGTGAAAAACAACATCAGCATACAGCTCTCCATGCTGATATGAAATCATCCTACATTCATTAGCTAAACAAACATATTTTTATTTTGACTTAAAATTTATTTTTTTCTACTTCCTGGTCCTCTTTAGAACAAATTATGTAATCGTGCCCAAGCATTGCATCCTGGGAAGGTTACATCAGCAGGGCATTGCTGGGAAATCTCATCTGTAATCTCAAGAGGGAAAGGCATTTTCCTCCCCTGAGATAATGTACATGGTCACATGTCCTAGTCACGTGCCAGATTTTCAGGAAGTAAACAGAAAACTAGTAACCTGCCCTAAAATGGCTACTGTCAGAAAACCAGAGAAGAAAAGAAAAATAAGGTATGCAAAAAAAAAGCCTGCAATTATCTAGACGTTTCTGTTTGTAGATTGTCATTACTAAACATTTTTAAAGGTGCCTTTGTTATTATTTGAAGTATGGTATGAAGATATGGGTAAAGTATGGTATGAAGATATAGGTAAAGTTCCTCTTCAAGGAGGAGTAGAGCAAAAATAGAAAAGGCCAATTGCTCTTCCACGCAGTGCAGGGGGAAGAGCAGGTAGGATGAAGAGTGGGGGGAAAATAGCCAGCAGCAAAAAATAATTGTATAACCTTATAGTCGTAGGCTGTCTGCCCTTCCCCAAATCTTCCTTTAATGGAAACATGAACAGAGGGAAATGACTCTCAGTTGTTCTAGCAGAAGGATCGGCCGAAGCTACGGCCAGATCCTTCGTCAGCTTCGTGAATAGACCCCTTAATGCTGTGTCTGTGTCTGTTTATACATGCACTTCACACATAGCAGTAATGTATTTTGGGCCTGCTGCTGGATCCCTTTCCTCCTTCTTCTCTTATACAAATTTCAGCTATTATTATGGACTTCTTATGTGGCTGTTTTCTCCTCCTCGCCAAGAGCACATAGTAGCCATTATTTTTGCTAATGCACCCCTTTCCTCCTCTTCCTCCTAATGGGAGCACAGCAGCCACTTGGCTTTCTAGTGCTGCCCCTGCACCCTTTTGCTCCTCCTCCTCCATTAATCTCACCATATCCTCCATGAGGAGTCTGCAGACATTTTTCTGGCTGCTATCCTCAGGGCAAGTCCAGACACCTTTGTTCTGTTGCTGCGGATTAAAAAAAAAAATCCCCAAATCAAGCCTTTTTTATGGGCTATGCTACACCACAGTGTCAGATACTCAACTGCCATTATTTTAGCACAAAAAGCCATCCCTTCCCTCCACCAGCATGTGGAATGCCATGAAGCAACATGAGGCACGAGGGTAGGGTTCTAGCAGTGAAGAGGAAGAGAAGGAATATAGTGTAGTTGGGACATTTACACACTTTCAAATACAATGGGCCAATCATGTGGGGATCTATTCCACCATCCAGGAGGGAGCACAAAGAACCCCATTCTGAGGGAACGCAGAAAATAACCTCTTTGCAACATCTCCTGGTGGTGGCTGGATACATTGCATTGGAGGCATAACTGAAGGGGAATGACCCAATGGAAAAGGCTGGCTGCTCTCCTTTGCTCTGGCTTTGGAGTAAAACAGGCAAAGCTACCCTTTGTGTACAGCACATCAAGCAGGCTTGCAGCTGAGCTGTTACTTGTAGTTCTACGAGTACAGTATATACAGACCTCTTACCCCTGGTTCTGCAGGCACGCAGGGCTGTGCTGTTGCTTGTAGTCCTCCAGGCATGTGCTCTGAACCTGACTCACTCTTGCACCAGTCCGGCAGCTTTAGTCGTCGGCCGACCTCTCCTGCTGTTTTTTATGCAGCTTCTCGGCCAATCAGTGCAGTCTGCTTGTGGCCAATACTGTGGTTCCTCCCTCGTGCTGACTCTATTTAAACCCAGGCAGCGAACAGCACGCTGTCTGAGAAACACTTTACCAAGCTAGATGCCAAGCCCCCTGGTTGCGGATGAACCAGCATTCCTTGAAGTTTGCCCGTGTACTGACCTTTGGCTTGTCCCTGGAAATCCTTGTCTTCAGTCTGCTCTGAACTTTGACTTGTCTTCTGTCTGTCCCTATCCTTTGGACATTCCCTTGAAATCCCAGTCTTCAGTCTGTCCCTATCCTTTGAATTGTCCCTGGAAGTCCTAGTCATCTGTCTGTCCCTGACCTTTGTTTTGTCCCTTGTATGTGTGTCTGCAACCTATCCAGAACTCCAGCCTTGTCAACCATTCTTGGCTGTTAGGTGAGGTAGGTGAACCTAGGGATTGTGACCTGGGGTCAGCATGCAGCCAAGTCAATCCCCACCATCAGGAGCTCTCGTGAACACGGATTGGCCCTTAGATTCCACATCCTGGGGGACCCCATGCCACCTACCTAGCATTGCAGTACCCTGCCCAGAATCTTGACCTACCAGTCTATTCTGTCTTCCACCGCCTACTTCAGTTTCCCTGCTGTGTTCCCTGCTTGCACTCCAGCTCTGTCTGCAGAGTCTGCACTGAAGAGTCTGCACTGCTTACACCCTTTTCTCTAAGTATCTCTGCCAGGGTTATAGATAGGATCCACAGACCTGTTTCCAGTTTATACCCATGAGCCCCGATCCGTGACAACTATTTTGTCCCTCCATTTGCCATAGCTGCCATGAGGTAAATGTATTCTGGTGCCTGGCTCCACCACACTGGAGGCATTGCTGCAGGGGGAAAAAACAAAGGCATAGGCTGGCCACCTTCACACAAGTTGGTTTCGGTTTCACACTGACACAGGCAAAGCTGCTCTTTTTTGTTGCATGTCAACACATACTTCAGCAGTACAATTGTATGCACCAGATGGCAATCCCTTTTTTTCTCCCTTTGCCATATCTGCCATTAAATTTAAGCAATGGGCTTTTTTTTTTTTACAAAACAAGGTTTGCAAAATAAAATTTTGTATAACTATATTTACCATGTTATGATGTATTTTGATCTCATTTTTCTTTTCTATATTTTTTTTTACTTTTCTTCATTATAAGGCTACCACTGTCCTGTTAAAGACAACACAGGCAAGGATGGCAAGGTAACCTGAGAGCTACCTTTAGCTCTTTTTTTTTTTAGTTCTAGGCCTAAATATCAACTTGTCACTATGCAAAAATGTATACAAATGAGGTTCCTTGCTAGATAAGACTGGCAGTTCACAGACTTGCTTCCCAAAGGTAATGGCTTATAGGAATACCACTTGGTAGTAGGAGTAGAGATAAGACTGTTAAAAATGTAAAAATAAAAACCATTGCGGACATGTAGATAGAACCACATTAGGGATTCTTATTCAAAGATTGTGAGGCCAACAGTTCAGTTTCTAAAACAAGACAGAAAGGGCAGAAACATGACTTTTGATAGTGCTTAGAGACAAATACTGGTCCAGACCCACCCATTTTCCTACCTGAACAGCACTTTTCCTAGTGAACAGCACTTTTTATGTTATGTATTTGAAATACTATTTTAAAAATAGCTTTTTTTATCATTTTAAATTTGTATTAATAACAATTTTGTTTAGTTATTATTTGGCCATAAGTCCGTTCCTGCCCTAGTCAAGCAAACATGGTGTAAATGTAAATGCTTAAAAGCAATCATATCCATAAAGAATTGGGTGTCGATCCTGGACCACTGGCTGCAGGTAGCCCAATATGCATTTGAAATACTAGCCTTCCCCGCTTCACATGTCATATCAGAGAAGGCCAAACATTGAAGATATCCCATTGCACTCTAGACCGATGTATCTCTAGGTGCTGCAATAGCCAGCAGATAGCGGCGCACAAACATAAGGTATTGCGGTCACTAGCCATACTGATTCCACAGCATTGATATCTTTTGTGATAGCATGTTTATCTAATGTCACTAAAAGACAGAGTGATAATGTGTGCTGGTGTGCTGGTGACCTGATTACCTCTAATATCAGAGAATGCCTTCACTGCAGTGGGGAAGAGTGGGAATTTTTGACAGACAAACTGCATTTTAATAACCTGTAGTGAGGGCAGTGGTGTATTTTTGTTTTGTGCTGCCCTAGGCAAAACTAAACTCGGGCACCCCCCTAATCTAAATTTTCCCCACCCCTTCCTGTTTAAGGCCAACCCCTTCATTTGTAAACTCCAGCAGGAGCAATGCAGAATAATTTGAAGCTACTTACTCTGTGCTGCTCTGGGGTGCTGGCCTGATGTCTCCAGTGAAAAATCTCAGGGGGCTATGCAGGTCTCAGGGGGCTATGCAGGATCTCATGAGGGTGTGTGAGGTCTCAGGGGGCTATGCAGGGTCTCAGGAGGGTGTGTGGGGTCTCAGGGGGCTATGCATGGTCTCAGGGGGGCTGTGCTTCAGCAATGCTCGGGTTCCAGTCCAGTGCAATTGCAAAAAATTGTGCATGCATTTATTGTATGCACTATTTTTTGTGATCGCACTGGACTGGAACTTGGGCATTGCTGTACCACCCGTGCTGGTGCAAGCGATCACACTGTCGGTGGGTTGGGCCCGCATGGCACTGCCATGCCCCTCCCACCCCAGAATGCTGGGAGGCTCTAATTATGCTATCCAGTGTATTCCGGCCACTAAGTGTGCTGGAACGCACTGGATTAGGTGTGTACAAGCTCTAAATATAATAGATCCAACACATGGCTGCCTGTGGTACAGGTGACACCTGTATCACAGGTACATCTGTAACAGATCTCTGCACTGTGCAGAGATCTGTTACAGATCTTTCTACCTGTGGAGAGATCTGTAACAGGGATCTCTCTACCTGTGTGCAGAGATCTGTTAAACAAGGCTGCCTGTAGTACACACTGCACTGCCCAGTCCCTTACCTTCAGCAGTCAGATAGCAGGGGCGCTCCCTGGGGTACCGCTGGTCTACCTTTGTTCAGGTCCCTGGGGTCCTTGCATTGTTCTCCAGCCATCCACAGATGTGCTCTTGAATGCCAGGCAGCAGGAGGCTGTCCCCACACCCAGCCTGTCAGCAGTGAGTATTCTTCTGCTCGCCTCGGCTAGAAAGTGAAAGTGAAAGCAGCGGCGGTCAGATGCTCCTTTGGCTGCTGCTGGTGTATGCCCCTGTATCATCCAGGCAGGATGTCCCCTAGAATCGTAGGAGAAGGGGAACGGGTCGCCTTACTGGATTGGGGGCGGCATTTTTTGCCGCCCCCCTTGAAAGTGCCTCCCAAATGCCTTGTTCGCCTTGCAGTGGAAAGGCCCTTGAGTGAGGGTTTTATGTATGCACACTGTTTTAGCGATCACATTCATTATCTTTTGGGTGCACATACTGGCGCCCTGGCTGGAGGTAGGGCAACATGTACTAGCCTGCCCTGCTACACGAGTCATGTCAGAGTGGGCTTTCACAAATCTGGGGGGAATTTGTGAATGAGAAGCTGCATTTTAATAACCTGAGGTGAGGGTGTATGGTGTTTTGGGTGTGCAGTGTTTTAAAAAAAATTCAACATTAGAGAGTATTTATTTCACTGAAAAAATATTGTAGATGCAAAGTATTTAAGCTCATTTAAAAAAAATGAAAATGTGAACAAATAAATGAATAAATAGTACACCGAAAAAACAAGGGGCAGGGATGCAGCAGCTTAACAGCAACTTAAGATGTTGCTGACACACACGAGTACATACACAGATGCATCTCTCAATGCAAACACTCTTTGTGATCTATCCCTATCTACACCATGTGTCCCCCAACACATCTTGAATATAATGCTTTGCAATCTAAAAGGGCCTTGCAAGAGGCTGTACTGCTTCTGAATGCTCATGTATCTGCAAGAGTGCAGACTAGTCATCTGTATGCACAAAATACATTTTAAAGATGGAGGAATAAGGCAGGTTAATTGTTGGCAAAGATGTCTGATTCCACTCGCCCTAAATATCAAATTCTGTAGCTGAAAGATCCCCAATCGCTAGATATAATTACCAAACCTGCCTCTATTGTAGACCAATTTGAACATTATTATATTCAGCTATATACTACTCAATCCCCATCATTGATTGTTATAGATACGCTGCTTGCTAAACGGGGTCTATCAAAACTGACAACTAGGCAAAGGGAAAACTTGAATGCTCCAATATTGAATAATGAGGTTCGGGCAGCAATTAATTCCATGGCTAGTAATAAAACTCCAGGAAAAGATGGATTTCCTGCAGAATTTTATAAAATATTGTTATTAGAAACTACTCTTTTGCTTGAAGAAGTTTATAATAAGATCTTGAGTGATGGTACTCCCTTTCTCTGGTGATGAGAGTCTTTTTGGAATTGTTAGATAAATGGTCCCATCTTACTTTAACATACAGGTGAAACTCGAATAATTAGAATATCGTGCAAAGTTCATTTATTTCACTAATGCAACTTAAAAGGTGAAACTAATATATGAGATAGACTCATTACATGCAAAGCAAGATAGTTCAAGCCGTGATTTGTCATAATTGTGATGATTATGGCTTACAGCTCATGAAAACCCCAAGAACCCCAAATCCACAACCTCAAAAAAGTAGATTATTACATGCAATCAATAAAACAAGGATTGTACATAGAACAATATCGGACCTCTGAAAAGTACAAGCATGCATATGCACTCAATACTTGGTTTGGGCCCCTTTTGCAGCACTTACTGCAATTACTTTTGCACGATATTCTAATTATTCGAGTTTCACCTGTATATGGGGAGGACTAGTTTGATTAAAATGATCCTTTTCCCGAAATTGTTGTACACTTTACAAATGCTTCCTATTAGCCTGAAAAAAGAAGATCCTCAAAAGCTGCTCCAGGCCTTTTGGAGGTTTATCTGGGGAAAGAGACATTCTGAAAATCGTCTCCACATATTACAACAATCTGTAAAAAATGGAGGACCTAACTTCCTAGAATGGGAATTTTATAATTTAGCAGCTGCCGCTAGATATTTAAGGGATTGAATCCATTGTACGAGTAGCTATGCAGACTCTGATTTGGATCAAAACTTAGTACGGATCTCAATCTTATATACTTATTTCATATGCATAGAGAATGTTTACCTGAGGAGGTTGTCTCAAATCCTCTTTTATATTTTAGCTGGACTATATGGCATAAGCTTAGAGATAGACATCAGTTGAACAGTAATTCCTCGCTGTGGCTTCCTTTCTGGGGACATTTCGTTTTCCTCCATGCCTCTAGAAATCAGCTTATCGAATACTGGGCAACTCAGAAACTTTCAAAAGTAAAGTCCCTTACGTCACCGATTGTTCATACGTTGTTTACTTTTGCAGCCGTCTTGGAGATTTTCCTATTCATGAAATGTGAATTATTTGCTTATTTGCAGATGCACTACTATAAAATACATATTCTTAAAAACCTTTAAATTTCAGATTCAAAACTCTTTTCAAAATCTAATCAAATAAGGGTGCAATAGCTACTGTTTATAGGTGTTATAGAGCAGTTCTGGATTATGCGAAATGCTCCACTGGTCTCTCAAAGTGGACTAATTATTTTTTGAATATATCTACTACCGATATTCTTCAAACTTTTAATAGAGCATGGAATACAAATTTCTGCGTCCACCTATAGAGAAATGGTATTAAAAGTTTACAATGGAGCTTGTATCTCTCCGCATAGGTCTTATCTTATAGGTCTTAGTTGCTCCTTTGGATATCTGAAATGTGGCCAGGAATCAGCAGATATATAACATGATTTTGAAACCGCCCTAAGAAAAAGTCCTTTTGGAACGATATTGCTCAGTATTGCAAAACTTGGTTAATTATTTACCTCTGTTTGCAATTTGCCTGGACTTTGGTATTTTAGACCTGCGTGGAGTGAAAATCACTCCTGGATGCAGAAAGATATTGTCTATTATATCTTTGGTGGGGAAGAAAATGATCATGCAACAATGTATATATTCTGAATCACCTTCTCTAACCCTTTTTTAAAATATGTTGATGTGTGTATTTCAAAATGACTGAACTGAGACAATCCTTAGTAAGGATACTCAAACCCAAATTTTTTTTGAAGTACGGTAATCCTTTACTGACTCTTTACTGACAATTACAAAACAAAAAGGTATGCAATCTTTTATCTTAACACCGTGGTCAGGGCAGCCATCAGAAATTTTGGGGCCCCTGACACGGCTTTAGGCCAGGGCCCCCCCGCGCCGCTGGATGCAGGGCTTAGTGACGCGCTGGATGCAGGGCTTAGTGACGCGCTGGATGCAGGGCTTAGTGACGCGCTGGATGCAGGGCTTAGTGACGCGCTGGATGCAGGGCTTAGTGACGCGCTGGATGCAGGGCTTAGTGACGCGCTGGACGCAGGGCTTAGTGACGCGCTGGACACAGGACCCACCTGAGAGTGACCCTGCAGAGCCCACCATAGATGCTGCACAGCCCATCTGAGACTGTCTATGGTGGGCTCTGAAGGGGTCTCAGGTGGGCTGGTCAGGGCTGCATCCCTCCCCTCCTTTCCTTCCTTCCTAGCTCCTCTTACCTGCACACATGGCCTCGTCTGCCGCCGGACCGGCCAGAAGTGACGTCATGTCACGGCCAGTCCGACATCAGACGAGCAGCGTCGCTGATGGGGCCCTAGCTTGTCTCAAAGCAGCTGGAGTGGCAATGTTGGGGCCCTGTGCTGTCGGCCTCACCCTTCACCGTCGGCCGATAGTCATGTAAGGGACCCGGGTGGGCCCCCCCAGACTGCCAGGGCCCCTTACATGAGTATCGGCCGTACCCCCCTGATGGCTGCCCTGACCGTGGTATATTATCAGGATGATTTCCAATGATCCTCCAATAATTATAGTTGAATAGAAGAAGAGGGCTTTTATTCCTTTTGAGGTTGGTTGCTGCAAAAATGTAATTTTTATTTTTTTTTCCTTTTCTTTTCTTGTTTTTTGTTGATATATTTACCCATGTACTAAACTTGGAATGTAGGTATATGTCTTGTTGTATACTTTAAGAGGTTTTTTTTCTTGGTTTTTATATTGATTCTGATCTTTCATAAAAAGAATAAAGATAACAATGTGTCTATGCTGGAAAAAGAGCAAAGGAATGCCAGTGGAATGCCCCAGAAGGACCAATAAGCTGTAATGTGTATGATTCCATGTGCTGTCAATTGCAAAGATAGGGGGCATCCCTTAGCATCACATTACACATTACAGAAACCCCACATTGCAAACAAGGCTTGGTCCTGATGTCAGTACGTGGCAGCCAATCAACTAAGGTGGATGTTGAGGTGGAGATATGGAAACCTTTGTGCAGGGAAGCATTTTGGATATACACAATGAACAAGATATATCCCAGAGGCCTTAATAAAAGCTCCCTCTTACTTGTTTTCTCAGTATACAGGGTTTATGCTGTAATCTTTACATTCTCCCAGCAGACAGATCATTTCATTTCCCCAGTTCATATTTTGCATGCCATGACCTGGTTGTGCCTTTAGCCCGAGTCTGGTCACCTAATAGCCACCAGACAGTACAACCATAATGTACTTCCTGTCCTTGGAGAGTAAGGGACATATGACTTACTTTGGTTTCAAGGTCTACGTATGATCAGTTAGTTTAAAATGGGCTCAAAAAGCACACTCAGGTGACTCCTCACCATCACCCCCCAGTCTGCATTTAGTTGCACTATTCATTCATTTATTCTTCTCAGCAGTGTCCATAAGCCAATATGTTTCTTTGGATGGCTGTTGACAGGGGCAACCACTAGTGTAGCTACATCTCAGCTGCAAGCGATAACATAGCAGAGTCCACTGCCTGTGGTGCTGCTTGGTGATGTGTGATGACAGTAGGGTGCATGTGCAGCAGACATTTCAGGATGCCAGGTACTGACATAAGGGGACCAAGTCAAATTTACAACCAGAAAGCCATGTGGGACTTCTGGTTGCTTAGTCATGAGATGCCGAGGGACTTTAGCTCCTAGCTTTGCAATTTACAGCACACAGAAACACATCCATTAAAGCTTACTGGTCCTCCTGGGGCATTCTACTGACATTCCTTCACACTTTCTCCATTGTAGACAGATTCCTAACGGTACACATCCACTTTCTTATTTAAACTATTAATGACATAGGGTTGCTTCATCACTTCTTTTCCACAGTAAATATTTGAATTTTGGTAGGAATATGACATTATTAAGGATTAGTGTGTATGTTAATCTATGTAAATATCTAAGTTTTCACTAATCAGCAGCAGCAACTAGCTCTCCCTGCAAGCACAGAGTGTTTACAGGGATATCCCTAAACGCCAAAGGACTGTCCAACACTATTCCTAGGTGTCCTCGTGCCTGGTGTACATCAGCCACCAGGTGCCGAGCCTGTTCCCTTTACAATATTTATTTCCCACTGTGAATATTATTTGTTGTATTGATGAACTGATTAATATGTTTAAATGTATATGTTACTAATGTGTGTGTTTTCTCGAGTTAAACCAAGCTTTCGAAACTGCAAGATCAGCTTAAATTACAAAGTTACAGGCTTCCTGAGCAGACAATACACGGAAAACAGAAGTAAGGAAGTCCTCGCCTCATGACTGAAGTCACTCAACACAGGATGTGCTAAAGAAACTGTATATAACATCGAGATAGGGGGGAGGGGAGTAGAGACTCTTACTAGACTGAGCAAAGATCAGATCTGAGCTCTTTTATTTGTCTGTATTGAGTTCTCCCGTGCACGAATAAAACAAATGTTAATCTTTTCAAATATACCATCGCCTCGTCTCGATAAATGCTGAGATTCCATCAACACTACACAGGCCTTTTGTAGGTTAGTTATGATAAAAATTACTTTTCTACTTATGGAGTAAGCTAAGATGTTGTGAAACTGGCAACACATTCAATCATGGCTTCCTTGTATAGGGACATTCTGTACATTATTAAAACCCAGCACTATTTGAGAACATTGCAAAAAAAACAAAGTAAGTTAAACATTCCCCTGAAATTAAATAGGAACTAAAAACAATAAGGTTTTGCAAGCGGAAAATTCTGATTAAGAAAATATCTTTGCAATTTACAATGCAGTTAGTAACTTTAATAGAAATACATAAGAAGTTTCACTGCATGCTCCTGCTATTCATTCCTTAATGTGACAAAACAGCACTAAAGATAAGATGCTGTGGAATTAACATTTTATAATAAAATACTGTAGTTAAAAAAACAGCTGTGAATCATAATTGTATCATTACTAAATGTGCAAAATGAACTTGGAAACTCATGCCGTGTATTTCAGTGAAACTGATATGAGTTTGCAATCACTTTATTTGACAAACATACAATTGGGTCTTTTGCTGTCTTTTGCTGGAGAAAGAAGAGAAAGCAGCTCTTTATAAAAATGAACCAGACATATGCCTAAAGCTCAACTCCCATCTTACCTTCAGTCTAGCAATGTCAAACAAGCTCCTCTCCGGTACTGAAAATGCATTGAGCATCCTTAGCTTTGCACAATGTGGACTAGAAGCTCTAGCAAGCCTGATAGAGCCTGCCTCATTTTCTGGCCGAAGCGGGTCTAGAAACATCTAGCACTCCCCACGGATAGAGGAATCACCCCTGCTGGACTGTTTTATTCTCACACCAGTGGATGTACCACTTCTAGAATACCCTAACAATGACTGCACCAGTGACAATGAGACTGATTTAACGAAGGATCTTATTATGTTATACACAATAAAATGTCACATACAGTCATATGTAGCTGAAATAAGTAAACAGGGATTTTTGTTCACATGATTGGATAATTAAAGTGACACTAAACTCAGGAGTTAAATCTTCAAAATGCATTCAAGTATCTTAACTATTAACAATACTGGGCCTTATTTGTACAGTATTCAGCTGTAGATCCTCAAATCACCTCTAAATTGGTGCTGACACTGTCCTTCCTTCTGGAGGGTGGCTACTTTTGATCCCCATGGTCCCTGTGTGTGTTGTAAAGTAGCCAATGTTCCAAGCTTGCTCCTGTAATGGACTACAATCTCCCATTTAGTTTTCTAATTTGTATTGAAGTTATAGTCTATCACTGCAGTGAGCTTGGAGCGATGGCTACTTTACAACACACACAGGGATCATTGGGAACAAAAGTAGCCATCCACAAGAAGGAAGGACAGTGTCAGCACCAATTCAGAGATGATTTGAAGATCTACAGCCAAGTGATACACAAATTAGCTATATTTTTGTTAATAGTTGGGGTACTTGAATACATTTTGAAGACTTAGCTCCTGAGTTTACTGTCAATTTAAATGAATCTTCACACATTTTATTGTGTAAACATTCTTAAATCCTTTAGTAAATCAGCCTCATTGCACAGGGACGCATTCAGAGTTGATTTTTTTTCTTTAGTTAAAAAGCTATTTTTATTCATTTTTTAAAATTTATATTAGCTCACTTTTGCATAGTAGCTAATGATTTTACATCACTGTAAGCCTAGGTGCAGTTAGACTGAGCCTGCTGATTTAGCCAGAATTATACAAGGGATCTGTGCCATGGTAAACTTGGTATGTTTTTAAACTGTGTTTGAAGCCATTTAAAATTTTCAGTGCTCAATTTTCATTAATATTTATTTTGAAAAGAAAAAATAATTTTTCTACCAGGCCAGATCAGTTTTGCTAATTTGAATTTTTCTAATATGTTTATTCTTTTTTTTACTTGCAGCTTTTGCAGTTTCTGCAGCTTCCTGGCCTAAAAAAATGTTTTTTTTTTTAATTCTTTTTAATCTGTAGCTTACATTTTTGTGGGGGGGAAACGTTATTTTTATTTCCTATTTTTTTTTACTTAACTTTATTGGTATCACAGAGGGGGCCAAGCAACCCCCCTCTGCGATAGCAAAATATGTGACAGACCCTCTTTATGGAGACATCAGGGGTCTCCAAGACCCCTAATGTCACCTAGAACCCCCCTGAAGAAGCTGATGAAGCAGAGATCTGCTTCATCAGCTTCTCTCCTGCGTCTGAAGCTGGAGAGTTACAGTCCATGTACCCATTGCACTCCTTACCGCTAAGCTGGAGAGTGACACGAGAATGCGGAAGTGATGTAATATACATCACTTCCGCATTCTGACATCGGAGAGGGGACCGAAGGGAGATCATGAACCGATCTCCCTCTAATCCCCTGTCAGAGAGGCACTATGCACCGCACACCACAGCAGAGCAGGGGACCAGCGTGTCAGCGTGAGGGGGGGGGAGCCGCGGAGGGGGGGGCGCACATACCCGGGCCTAATACGAGTGATCCGCCGGCACTATAGCCGGCGGAACGCGTTTGTGTGTTAACAGGCATCGCTGCCAGTTTTTACATTTAGTGTCTTTCCCTCTCGCGTGCGGCGCGCATGTGTGGGCGGGACTAACAGGCCGTGTATACATGACCTGTTACATCCAGGAAGCTCCTGGCCAGCCGTTAATACACAACGGCCGGCCGGGACGTAGTTAAAGCACAGGACCCATAGAATAAAATGATGCTGCTGCTGATTTTGTACATCCCGCGCAAATGTTTATCAGATCTATTGTTCAATAAATATACACAATCATTATTAACATACACAAACACAACATAACTTACTTAAATTCTACTAAACTTAGAAAGATTAAAATATATTGAGTTAATGAATAACAAATGTTTGGAAATATTGTCTTTTGCCTTTTTGCGAAACATTGTAAACTGAAAGCAAGCTAAACTATAAAAAAGCAACTTACGTTTCTTCTTTCAGGGTTCTTTCTAATTTTTCTGCTTTATTGTGTTTTCTATCTGGTATCTGGCTTTTACTACAATTTGACAGATTATATATATGGTTATGTTGTGGACACTGAGACATTTACAAAGCTTTGCGCCGCCTCCCCTGTTTGGGTTTCCCCCAGTTTGCTGTTGATTTAACGGTATATTTAATTGGTTTTAAAGGTTGTTTTTTTATTTTTGTTATTGTGTGTGTTTTTGGTTCTTGGATTATTGATATACATTAAAGTTTTTTCAATTTTTAGCTTGAGTATGTTGATATTTAAAAATGTACTTTGTATTTCAAAGTGTTTTTTCTGTGAGGAGTCTGGATGCATGTAACACCATTATTTCAGCAGTTTATTTCTTCCAATTAGTTACAGTCAAGTGTTGCAAGATGCTGCCATGCATACAGTTGAATAAATGTAATTTTCAAAAGAGAAACAAATTCAAGCACTGATATGCCTGCTATACCCATTTCAGTAGTGGGGGCTTTGGGGAAATATCAGGGATCTGAACAATCTCTCAATCTCCTTCTCCTCTGCAGCTCTGTACTCACTAACACTGAACACAGAAGTGCTCAGTACAGAGCACTTTCGTGTTAATTAACAACATTAGGAAATAGTAAATAGCGCAGTATTGTTCATTCACAAAAGTGAAGGATCATTAAATATGAGAGATATATTTACCAATCCCCTGCTCACCCTTTCCAACTTGTTAAGATCTTCTCCATTGTGTGCCACAGTATGGCCACCTCCCCAACCTGCTGTCTCTGAGGGTATAGAGAGGGAGAGCAGTGACAATCAGAGAGGTCACAGCAGACAGCAGGTTGTAGAGGGGACATGGAGTGTAGCTGATTGTAGCTGCCCTGTGGGAAGTAGTAAGATAAACGGTCACAGAAGAGAATGCAACCAATGTAAGGCTTACTGAAGTGGCCATTTGCAGGCAGTTCTTTTCCACCATAAGCCTTTTTTTTTTCGTTTCAAACCACATTGCAGTATTGATGGCTTAGCAGCCTAACTCAAAATAAATAACATTCTAGATTTAGAAGATATAGACAGTGGATTTGGCATCTTCTAGTGTTGTGAGAAGAATTTTAAAATATGTATATTATAAAAAAAATCTCTGACGTTCTAAAGAAATGTATTTTATATATTTAACTAGGTTACTAGCATGTGTGGCTATACTATAACTGGATTCTGACCATTCTTTAAGAATTTTTTTCTAAAATTAATGTCAATCTTTTTATTTCTTCCTCTGGCAAACCATGTCCTTAGTCTTTGCTATTTTTACTCACATCCTGAGACCTCATGTTCTGTCAATATCTTTTTTTTTCTTCATGTGTTTACAATGTGGGTCAAGGTGACCCATGCCTGGCTCAAACAACCCAAAAGGTCTGCTACTAAAATACTGTTATACAAGGTATTTCTTTAAAAAAAGACAGTATTTTCATGATCTTTACATGATTTTCAAAACAAACAAAATAAATAAACAAGGTGTTAATAAGCAGAGCCACATCCTCTGTTGACCAGTGGAGTCCTGTCTCGCTCAACTTACTCTGCTATGGTTCCACTGTGCCCCAACACTCCAGCCCGCCTGCCTGTTGGCTAGAAAGATCTGATGATGTCAGCCTCCATCACCCTGTGCCAATCTCCATGGATGCAGCGGTCCTGGAGGAGACTAACCTGCCCCCTGTTGGTAAATTGGTCCCCTCTGTTTTTATGACTGTTAATGTCCCAAAAAACTATATTCGGGAAGCGATGTTCTGTGAACTGTACCCCTTGAGTTTCCATTTGTCTGCTGGGTTTAAAGAAAAAATCTGGAAAGGAAAATATTTAGATTTCTTAGCAATGCTTCCTTTCACAATACAATTTCTTGGTAAAACCAATAAGAAAGAGGGTGATTGTTCTGATTAGAACAGGCGCAGGGTCCGTTAGCAAATCTTTTCATAATTGGTTGAGGGCATTTTTCATTTATTCAGGTGTTTTAGTTAAAACATTTCCTGAAAGGAGTTTAGGGCTTTATAAAGATATTGACATAATATTAGAGGCTTTTGTAAACTTTCTTGGATTTTCTTAGTTTCATTACGATAAAGCTTTCTGTCAGAAGTTGGCTGTTAAATTGGGTGTGAAGGATGTTGGGTTGTGGTTGAATTTATTACTACCTCAGCGACCTTTGCCATCTAAATCTTTGACAAATTCTGTTGTTTCTAGTTATAAAAAAGAATTATGCTTTGTGTTTAATGATGCCCTATGCCAGGGGTCAGCAACCTGCGGCTCCGGAGCTGCATGTGGCTCTTTCATCCCTCTGCTATGGCTCCCTGTTCAGGGGTGGAACTACCCCTGGGGCCTTGGGGCCTGAAGCTGTGGGAGGGCCCAGTGAGGTACGGTCCTGGGCACCCCACTGATGGAATATGCTGCAGTTCAGGGTCCAGGGGCTCCGCACTGCCGATGGGATTCTCAGTAAGGGGGCGGGTCTTGTGACTCACCTCCTCTCCCGGCCATGTCCGTAGTAACAGGCGGCGAGAGAGAAGTGTGTGTCACATCCCCCGCCCCCTGTAGTGCACACTGTCTGGCTGGGGTGTGTGAAGATATTTACTCATTTTTAGTTATAGATTGTTCATTTCATAATAGCATAAGTAACAATGTGTAGCTTTATTTTCAGTAATCTATATGAGAAATAGTGACAATAAGAAAGGTTTCATATATACTTGTTTTGGAACTAGAAACTGTCTTTGAGTTTCTATACACAGGACATAGCTGCTGAAGCCTGATAAGCTTACGTACGAAGAACCAAGAAAGAAGAACATAACAACCCCACTTCCAAGGACAAACGGCCGAAGCAGATAACCAGGACTCAAGGCTGGAACCACGGCCGAAGCAGATAACCAGGTCTCAAGGCTGGAACCACAATGACTTGCCTACGTGTCAAAGAGGAATTCGAGAGGTGAGGGCCAGATGCGAAAGAGGGACTTCACCCAAGACAGAGGGAGAAGCTGGGGGCGAAGAAGAGGGCTATAAGAGACTGCGGGAGGGAAAGGGTTCTTCAGAGTTACACAGACTGGTGCCTGGGAAAGTCCCTACCCATGTCGAGTCAGTAGTAACTTTAATAGCATAAGTAACAATGTGTAGCTTTATTTTCAGTAATCTATATGAAAAATAGTGACAATAAGAAAGGTTTCATATATACTTGTTTTGGAACTAGAAACTGTCTTTGAGTTTCTATACACAGGACATAGCTGCTGAAGCCTGATAAGCTTACGTACGAAGAACCAAGAAAGAAGAACATAACAACCCCACTTCCAAGGACAAACGGCCGAAGCAGATAACCAGGACTCAAGGCTGGAACCACGGCCGAAGCAGATAACCGTGTCTCAAGGCTGGAACCACAATGACTTGCCTACGTGTCAAAGAGGAATTCGAGAGGTGAGGGCCAGATGCGAAAGAGGGACTTCACCCAAGACAGAGGGAGAAGCTGGGGGCGAAGAAGAGGGCTATAAGAGACTGCGGGAGGGAAAGGGTTCTTCAGAGTTACACAGACTGGTGCCTGGGACAGTCCCTACACATGTCGAGTCTGTTGTAACCTCCGCAATTGTGTTACAATAAACCTTGATTGGTTCAGCTAACTGAGTCTTCTGATTCCGTGGGATAATTCTCCCGACAGATGCTGGCTGTGAGGCTTAACAGGTGAGTCTGAATGAGGGGGGGGGGAGTGCATTACTAAGCCCAGAGTCCAGTCCGTTACTAAGCCCAGAGTCCAGTGCATTACTAAGCCCAGAGTCCAGTGCGTTACTAAGCCCAGAGTCCAGTGCGTTACTAAGCCCACATACCTATATACATGCTATACATAGAATAAAGGTAAAAAACGATATATACAATGTTATCTTCATTTTAGATGTCAAAAGGGTTTTGTGGCTCCCAGTGTTTTCTTTTCTGTGGGAAACGGGTCCAAATGGCTCTTTGAGTGATTAAGGTTGCTGACCCCCTGCCCTATGCAAATGGAACACTAATTGTAAATGCTGGTCAGCATCCAGCATCAAAATACTTCCAGATTCTGGCTAGTCAGTGAACAGGTAAGGAGCTTTTAATTAAAAGCTCACATACAGGTGATACTTGGAAACATGCTTCCATGGCTGGCAATCTACCCAGACAGCAAGACCGCGGCTCTACTAATTGATAGTTTTGGTTCTTGGCTTCCAAAGTTTTCTGGTCCTGGTTGTTTTTTTGGTTGATGATCTTACCTTGGTTAAGGGTTTAGAACATATTGTTGAGGATAAGCTTTTGCAATAATTGGAGTTTTGTAGGATATTAGGCCCCTTTTTTTCCTGCCTTTTGTCCATTTTAGAATCTCTCCCCTAGGATTGGTATCTAAAAAAGATCCTGGTTCATTTTCGTAATTAATCATTTATCTTAATCAAGAGGTGGTTCTTTGAATGATGAAATTTCTCCAGATTTGGCATCTGTTTCCTATGCCTCTTCTGATTATGTACGGAAAATAATTGGGCCTTTGTGTAGAGTGGCTTTTGCTGGCAAAATCTGACATTAAGTCGGCTTTTCGACTTTTGCCTATACACCCCCATGCTTTCAATTCTTTGTTTTTTGTTTTTTTTCTGCTTTTTTTTTTTTCTCTCTGTCTTGAAAGGCCATTGCTTCTTTTTAGATTGGGTTGTTTGCCAGGTTCTGATAATGTTGCCCATTATCTCGACGATTTTTTGTTTACTGGTCTTCTCTGTTTGCAAGGTTATCAAGTGTTCCTGTTACTCCAAACTGATTAATTCCAAGTAATTCCTCAAAACCAAAGTGAATTGAAACTTAGTAGGGCGCGAGCCATAATTGGATTGTACAACAATTTTGTAAACATTGAGGTGTAGTATACAAAGCCTATTGTTCAGTGTGTACGAAGTATAATGAGATGAAAGTACCATTGGGAACATCATGCAGAAAAACTTTTGTTCAATGCAAGTTAAAGAAAAATATGGACAGAAGTTAACTAAAGTCCAAGGTAATAAAACAAGTAGAGTAGAAAAGAGAGAGGGAGAAGGTGTGCTGCTTACCAATAAACCTGAAAGTAGTATTGAAAATAAGGCTGCTTAAAGTAAGTAAACGAGTGTCAAAGGATGGAGGGAGGAAATGTTTTACCCAAGGTTTCCATACTTTTTCAAATTTGAACAGTACAAAAAATAGGGGGTTTTTTTAGGCATACATACAACTTTGAAATGCTGTTGAAACATAATTAATTGAACAGTGTTAAAACTCCCAAACATTTTGTACAAATTGTCTAAAAAACTCATATACTTTCCAGAGCAGTCCCCCTGTTCAGGAAAGTATATTACATTTTTAGACTATTTGTACAACAATGTTGGAGTTTTAACACTGTACAATAAATGATATATGTTTTAACAGCATCTCTAGATAGTAAATCACTAGGAGGTTCATGGCCAGTGGTGCATGCTGGGGGAAGACATAGATATTCAGGGCGGACCATGTGAGAGCCTTTCTCTTTCCCTGGCTCCTGCCTGGGAGGAGGCTGGTGTGGATTGTCTGACAAGTCTAGACCTGAAGCCTAGGAAGGGAAGACAAATGCTTACACTGAGGCCTAGAGTTTGGGGCCTAGTGAGTGAAGCTGAGTATGGAGATGGCAGAGAGCAACTTCACCAGGTGTGGGGAGCTTGAAAAGTGATCCTCTGTGGCAGCATGGGGATCTACTCTAAAGTGGACTAATAGCTTTTGCATCAAGTACCGCACAGCAGGAGCTCGCAATTGGCTTAAAGGTCCTCTATCTGTTGTGGCAGTGTAAGCCAATGCCATGGTGTAGGATGGCGACTTTGGCACCCAGGACTCTCAGCCAGAGGGGCTGAGAGGGTCCAGAATGTAAAGCATGTTATAGGGAAGAACCTGGCTTTTTAGGTCCTTCCAGGTTTTCATATTTGTAGCTGGGATCTGGAGATCTGGAGATTTCGTAGAGATCTGGGTGGGATGAGATTTCCAGTCCTGGGGCCAGGTGTTGCCAATGACCAGCCTGGGCTAATCAGGTGGCTGAGAGCAGCCTTATCAGGAAGCCAGCCCAGTGCTCAGAGGAGTGTTGGAGTTGTGTGTGTGCCGGGAGCACACGAACACAGACCACCTCAGGTGCGTGCTGGACGCACACGGAACAGCCAGGGGTGGCTAGGAGCGGTCAGGAAAGTCGGTGACCCCAGGGACCTGTCGGACGCACTGCTGGGAGAGCAGAGCGAGTGCCCACGAGGGGAGAGGTCAGGAAGGTCGGTGACCCTAGGACCTGCGGTACAGACTGCTGGGAGAGCAGAGCGAGTGCCCACGAGGGGAGAGGTCAGGAAGGTCGGTGACCCTAGGACCTGCGGTACAGACTGCTAAGAGAGCAGAGTGAGGGCTCACGAGGGGTGAGCAGCGTGAGTGTCTTGAAGCTGAGGAAAGCTACAGAGCCATAACAAGGACTGTCTTATGTTGCTGCTGCAAGCTATTTTGTGTTTGCCCTTTAATAAACTGCATTTTACTTGACTTACCTGGACTACAGTGGAGTGTCCTTGTGGAGGCTACAAGTACTTTGTCCATTATTTTAGAGTCTGTTACATCCTGGGTGTCCTGCGGCCTAACCCTCTCTCCCAAAGTTCTTCAATAAAAGTTCATCAGCATCGCATCTATTGCGTGGACTTCAGTTTTATCGGTCACCACTGGATGGTTGGTAAGTGCATTTGGGGCAGCAACACACTACAGAAAACCCTAAACAAGCTAGGAGGGACCATTTTTTTCAGCGAGTCCTAAAGGGGTGAGCGCTACACTTGATAAATAAATAAAATATTACTTTCTAGTTCTGAGCACAAAACAAAAAAAAATACAGTATATAGGAAATAACTCTACATTCTCTTTAGAGTTATTAAGACCAGTCACCCTAAAAAAAAACCTGCCATGTCAACGTGTTATAAATAAAACTGATTTATTTTTTTGTCCCTTGAAGTATTGTAATACAAAAAAAATCTAAATATTAAGCAAAGGGAATTAGTTTATTGGTTTACTAAGTAGAAATAATATAGTTTGTAGTGAAATCATGTGTAAGGTCTGTGAGTAGAAGACTGGATTTAAAGACTTTTGTGGAGCAGATTGATTTGGATTCTTGCTGCACTCCTCTTTGAATCCTTGATGTTGTGACTTAAGAACACCATACTTGTTCCAGATGCTGATGCTGTTGCCAGTGTATACAAAAGGATTAGAATATCTCACGCCGAAATAGTAACTCTCTGGGGTTGATTTACTAACCTTATAAACACGCCACGAACAAGTATACACCTCTGTAGTGTGTTCCCTCCCAGCATGATCTATTGGTGGAATCTAGACACCTTTGTAGTGTGTACACACCCAGCAGGTGTGTTGTGCAAAGCTCCGCATGAATTGCAAGGTGATGTTGTGTAAATTAGCTCTACATTGTGTTGCTTGCATTGATGAATGCAGGAATGTAAATGCATGAGCTAACCATTTTTGTCTAAACTGTGAAGCAGCATTATATATGCATCATGTGCATGATTTTTCCATATATGGCATTAGTGGAAATATGCTTTTAGAGACTTTTTGGTTGATAAATACGTTTTGCTGTGTAAAAATCACACGCACCTAGTGCGTGCGTGTGTTTAGGTTAGGAAATCACCTCCAAAGTATCTCTGAGGAGAATATAGTATCTCCTCAGAATGCTTAGTATCAAAGACTCATGTAAAAAAAAAAAAAGATAACCCCTTAGTTCCCCCTAGTTTAAAAAAAGTTTTAAACAGTTTTTTAAAGTTTTTTTAAAAATGTAGGAATAAAACAAAAAGGAAAAAGTGAACAAAAGTCAAAAAAGTTTAAAAAAATATGTTTCATAAAACAATTACCGTATATACTCGAGTATAAGCCGTCCCGAATATAAGCCGAGGTACCTAATTTTACCAAAAAAAATGGGAAAAAGTATTGACCCGAATGTAAGCCGAGGGTGGGAAATGAGGCAGCTACTGGTAGATAGATACCAATAAAATTACATGAATATTTATTTAAAAGAAAAATAACCTAGCTCTGTAAGTGGAAAAGGGGGTACAGGGCTACATATCATGTACTACGGATCATTTAACCCATTCATATTAGCAGAGGATAATTGTAAATGTATTGTCTGCACTGTATTAGCAGTATATACTACATATAGAGTATATACTGCTAATACAGTGCAGACAATACATTTACAATTATACTAACATGAATGTATTAAATGATCTGTATGTAGCCCTGTACTATGGATCATTTAACCCATTCATATTAGCAGAGGATAATTGTAAATGTATTGTCTGCACTGTATTAGCAGTATATACTACATATAGAGTATATACTGCTAATACAGTGCAGACAATACATTTACAATTATACTAACATGAATGTATTAAATGATCTGTATGTAGCCCTGTACTATGGATCATTTAACCCATTCATATTAGCAGAGGATAATTGTAAATGTATTGTCTGCACTGTATTAGCAGTATATACTACATATAGAGTATATACTGCTAATACAGTGCAGACAATACATTTACAATTATCCTCTGCTAATATGAATGGGTTAAATGATCCGTAGTACATGATATGTAGCCCTGTACCCCCTTTTCCACTTACAGAGCTAGGTTATTTTTCTTTTAAATAAATATTCATGTAATTTTATTGGTATCTATCTACCAGTAGCTGCCTCATTTCCCACCCTCGGCTTACATTCGGGTCAATACTTTTTCCCATTTTTTTTGGTAAAATTAGGTACCTCGGCTTATATTCGGGACGGCTTATACTCGAGTATATACGGTATAAGAAAATAAAGTGCTGAGATGGCTATTGAAGTTAGGAGACAAACATATTACATTCTAAGATTGTTCCACATTAAAATTGTATTTCACTCTTCGTATTTTGTGACTTGTAACATCCAAAATAAACTGAAATCCCAGACATATGATATATCCTAAAATCAGGACAAATGAAATAATTTATTATGCATTACTTTCTGTTAGCTACACTTATGTACACATTATTATTGCCAAAACTGTGAAGAAAAAAAATGTTTTTCAATTTGTTTCAATTTGTTTTTATTTTTTATAAAAAAATAAGAATTCTATTTATGCATATGTCACATCAAATTAATGCCAATTGTATCCTTTAAAAAACGGTATACTGTATAATATGTGTAGGTGCAATATATGAGGAGGATGGAAATTATGGTTAAACAAACAAAGCAAAATTGCTCCGGTCCTCAGGAACTAAAAACATGACTGGAACTGTGTCACTATGGAGTTAAACTATCAAATGTTTTTAAAAACATAATTCCAGATCAAGCAAATCTACATTATCCAGCAAAGTTTTTCTTTATAATAATGTTCAATTATAGTCATCATGTTTCCAAACAGCTGGCTCCGACTCTCTTTGCTCTACTTCCCTAAACTTCCTGTCCAGTACAAGATCAGAAGGGACAGAGGAGTCCCAGCAGCTGTTCATCTACCAGCTTGGAAAAGGAAGAATGTAGGAAGAAGGAAGGAGAATGGAGATGTAGGTAGCAGAGGAATGTCTTGCCTTGCTGTGTCTGTGTGTTTGTGGAGACACATACAGCTTACTAGCACACACAAGGGTGACTGCATAGGACTCTGCAAGGGGAACAAAAACTTTTAAACATTAAAGAGCAGCATCCATTGTAAGTGATTTAATCAGGATTTGAAATAGCTTAAAGACCTATTATCTAGACATGTGCACCAGCAAAAAATTTGTTTATGAAAAAAAAAAACCTTTAGATATTAGTTGACTTGGCTGGGAATTGAACCTAGGAAGTTAGCAATGGGAATCCTATGCTCTAACCTCTAGTCTAGTTCGGATGCATCCGAATCTCCGAATTTTCCGAAAATTCGTCCAAAACGAATTTCGGAACGAACCGAATCGCACATGTCTACTATTATCACTTGAAGATCTACTGTTACACTGTTACACTGGGTGAAAAACTAAAGTAAAAGCAGGTTCTTTGTGCCCCTTGTATTCATCTTAAATTTCAGTTTTCGGTTTTGGATATATTAATCTACCATTACACTCTCCTATGCCACTCCACCAAATTCACATGCAAGCTAACTCTAGAATAATTTCTGCATTTTGGTTAGCTCATGGTAACAATTTTCATTTGGGTACTGCACGCACTTACTGTACATTTTTCACAATATCTAACCACTGTAGAATTTCCTTTTGAAATGACCATTTATTTTGGGCACTTCATTCCCTACATTTTTTGCATAAAAAAAATCAATTTTGTGTGTTGACTAAATCAATACATCATGCCAAATGTCTACAAGGTTTATGAGATGATACAGATTGGAGAACCCTTTACAGAAAATAACCGGCATTCAGAAAGGCTGAATAGTGATAACATTGCTAGGGTTATCCCAAACTATTCAGAGCCTCAAGATTGTGCAATGTGCATGTATTATGATATGACAGTAGTGTGTCTGATCATCATAGGGAGAAATGCTTAATAAATGCATTGGCTAAATGCAAAACAGTTTGCTGCCTATGAAAGCACAGTCTTCACATACAATGCACAGCAAGAAAATTGAATGGAAATGAAGCTGAAAATGAAATAATTCATTAGGAGCATGAAAGAAAATCCCTGAATAATGTGTGCCTCACATTGCAAAAATGTGCATTCTGCATTTCTTTGAGCTGCTGCAGTGGAATGAAAGTGCCTATTTAGGAACAATTGTTACGTTGTTTTAAGTCTGAAATAGCTTGACTCTATTTATTAGGAAAATGTAGCTTGTATTTTTAATTAAGAAATAAAGATGATTTCATAATTTAGACTCATTAGAAAATCACACATCAATTCAACCATAATTACAGCTGAATTTATGCCACTCACAATAAATCATTAGCACATTAACTAAAGATGAATTCAGTTATCCGTGATTTGAAATGGGTGGTTACATTGTTTGTTTCTTTACCAGACATTTCAGAATTTGGCTTCATAAGAGGGGGAAAAGTGCCTGAAAGTCTCTGTCAAACAGAGGTAGGCATTTGAACTCTCCTACTGCAAGTAAACTGTGAAATCTTTTTTCTTTTGCTATGTCAGACTTACATATTATGGATCCAGTGCCAGGTACTTAATGACTAATTGATAGTCTCGGCACGTCCACTTGCGCCAGCCAAACTCATTGTTTTTAATGATCGTTGCAGTGTGAGATTTAAGGAGGGGAGCTATACGTGGGGGCCTAGAAGAGGAAACAGTCCAGACAGAAATACGTTTTAAAAAGTGATGAGGTGCTGTTAATGCCCCTCCAATAGAAACAGACAGGGACTGAGTAATTTAGGCACAAATGGCTCAATCTTTCATTTTTTATTTCTGAACTATGAAGGTTGTGGGGTTACATTTTTTCTATGAGTTTCTTCTGCCGGATTAAACCTTTCCTAGCCCAAAAGAACATTGCATATGTTGGTTCTAAAGGATCTGCGTGAGTCAGCTTTAACAGCATGTCTCCTAACTTTAATGAGTCACCAGATAAAATATAGCAATTTTTCCTTTGAATGTAATTACAGTAGAGAAAATAAGCAGCCTAAAGTTGGAACATGTTGACTAATGCTAGACATTGCTAGACATCAACAGTGTTTTGGCTGATTTAATGCATTTTGTCAGAGCAGCAAATACATGCTGCAAACTTTTACTGACGAGCAAGTCTCACCTACTTTTTTTTTATACAATTATATGTTTTGAAGGAGTCATGTAAGATTACGCTCCCCTTATAGTATTACATCCATGCACTCTTGAAGGCCTTGTGCAGACTAGAAGACCAATGCTTCTGGAAATGGAGGGAATGGAGAATGGAGATTTTCCTTTATCTTTTCTCTTACAGTAACTCCTTTTGAGGGCTTTAAGTGGGGCTCCTCCCTAAGATCATCTTGTAACTTACGTGCAAACAAATGCTGGTGCAATCCTTGGATGCTTTTTAGACATTTAATGCAGAACATGCTAATAAAGTGAAACAATATGTGCCGCGCTTGTGCCTATTACATAACCAAAATAAGTACTAGGTATCCCAATGTGCGTGTGTGATAACACAACTGAATAAAAACAGAATTACAATCCTATATGTAAAAAATAATCCTTCGTATACAAAACGCAGACAAACATAAATAGAAAAATGCTACAACCAGTGTCCATATACTATCTGTGGTCACAAAACGTGAATGTACACTTCCACTCTCGGTGATTGCCCTGGACAACCTCCACCAAAAACACCTCCAGGAGTGCAGCTCACCTTATAATCAGGCCTTAAATATAAGGCTCTTAAATGCCAAACACCTTTAAGTCTGGGCAGTAAGATACCCTATCAAAAATCCAACAATCTTCTCTTTCCTTGATACTCTCTATATGATTTTCATACCTTTATATTTATTCACATTAATCCTAAGAGGTCTATTTGCACCTATTATATTTATACACAACCAAGGGATACTGTTCATTAATAGTCTTTAGGTTAAATCATTATATTAGTTTTTGACCCATAGTGATGCATACTTGTTGTTATTTACACTTTGAGACTATTGCTCTAAACAGCAATACTAATGCAACTACAAATTGTCCCAGTAAACACTGTCAGATGGGTGGTTCGCACAATTTTTCTTTATTTCTGTGGTCAGATTTAAAGGAGAATTATGGGGAGAGTGAAATACACTCATCCCCATAATTAGAGCCAATGCGTGACACTGCAGCTGTCACACGTTGGCTCTATTGATTGAGAACTTAGCAATCACACCCCGCCGATCCCTCAGTTCCCAATCTTCTCCCTGCAGAGAGCGATGGCTATCAGTCACCACTTCCCACAGGGATTCCCCCCTCCCCTCTCTGTTCCTCCAGCGCTGACTGGATGAATGAATGGGAGAGGGGGCGGGCACAGCTAGAGTGGCAAAACCAGGTTTCAATCAAGTAGCGGGGTGGATCCCCGACAATATTGTCGGCATCCATCCCGGCTGCAATGCAGCTCTGTGCTGTCAGCTTATAGCAGGCAATAGCCCTTTACATGCTGAGTTTTGGGTCACAGTAGGACATTAGTATATGTGTTATATGAGAATATGAGGGTGTAGTTTGTCTTGCTGCCAAAAGTTTGAAATGCAGGCCTAGTGGCAACTTACTCTGCCGCAAATCAGCAGAACAGTGAGTACAAAGGGGATTTTTATTTCTGGTTAGATGAGAGTTCTGGTTAGTTGAATACCAGATAGCTGAGAGTTTACAGTATTTATTTATTTGTTCAATTTTGTGAACTGTCAGAAGACTCACTCACCAGCAGCTGGTTGTTGCAGCAATATTAGTAGGTGTGACATTAAATGTGGGAATTCTATACAGTGACATTTTCCAGTTTCACAGCCAGTGAGAGATGATCTACATTGATACAGCAATCTTGATAAAAGTTAGTGACAGATTATTATATACAGCTTGCACACAGTGATATAAGTCAGTATGACATTGACAGTCAGAGATAGATTATATAAGCGACATAACCCTGTGTGATAGTCAGTAACAAGCTATATATAGGGTTATTTATTGGTGTGAGAGTTGGTGACAGATTAAAAAACAGAGGCATGGATTGGTATAGCAGTTTATACATAGCAACACAAGTACATATTATACACTGTGATGTTTATTGGTATGACAGTCAGTTTATATAACAGTCAATGACATTATACAGTATACAGTGACATAAGTGGCTATGACAGATTATATTTATTATTATTTAATATCACATTATCATTATTTAATATGACAGATTAAGTAACGTTTAAGTAGGCAAATTACAAATTATTACATGCAGATTCTGTACAGTGATATTCAGTGGGGCAATCACCGACAGATTAACATAACCTGTTGTCATAGTAGACGACAGATAATATATAGTGATTTTAGACTATGTGACCTATAATATACAGTGAGATTAGTCAGTATTACAGATTATAAAGGAAAATTAAACAATGATAAATTATATACAGGGATTAGTTGATATAACAAATGTGGGAGATTTCATGCAGTGACATTGGTCAGAGTGACAGTAGAAGATACATTACATTTGGCAAAATAAGTTGGTATGACAGATTATATACAGTATAGTGACATTATTGGATACAATGGTCAGTGACAAAATATGTGCACTGATAATAGGGTTAAAGGAGGCCCACAGAGTTTAAAGCCTGATAAAAGAGGAAGCACAGACATATAAAATAGTCAAGCTCTATAAAGAAAAATGGAAGTGCATATACCAGAAAAGCCACTGAGAGAAAGAACTTCATGCTGGGGGTGGATGAGAAGGCAAATAGAAAGAAGTGGGAGAAGTACAGTGAGGACACGGGGGAGAGGGTATGGACACTAGGGACTTAGAATGTTGGCACAGGTCCCTTTAACACCCAAGACAAAGATAAATATGTGCAACCCCATTATGTTTTGTTTAGTTCCCAACCCATATATTTCACAACACACTGTGTGTGACACATTTGTTAGATTGTGCCCAAAATTAATAAAAAATAAATAAAAATTGAACACAAATTTTTCTCTCTTCAACATTTTATTCTTGAATTCTTAAAACTAGTTTTATAATATGGCCAATTATTAATAATTTGCTACTTGTTTTCGAAAAGTGAATTTCAAGGTCAGGTCACAAAGATGTTGCTAGGACCTCAAGAAATATGGGGCACCATGAGGTATCAGAAAAAAAGATGAATTGCAGCACATAAAACACACTGTAGCCAATTGTGGGTAATTTAAACTGTGTACACTATTGGCAGAGGTTATATTCAATAAACTGCATGTCAACATGATCAGCAGATCCAAAGATATATGAAACAAATACATGCAAATCTTGACTTTTTCTTTTAAAGTCAGGCTTGGCCCTTTCCTTTCCTGAAGCACCCTATTGGTTAATGATGAGTTTGGGGCAGTGAAAATAGCTGAAGCCAGGCTCACCTTTCACATCAAAGTCATGATTTGCATATAACATCAGCTGCCTATATCTCTAGATCTTCTCATTGTGGTGACATTTGGTTTTTACTAAAGGTAACCTCTGATTATAATAAAAACATGATTGTCTTAGTTTGATTTTTTTATTGTTGTGACAGGTTTTATTTATTCACTGTCAGAACTGTCATGGATCTGTATTGTGGCTGATATGCCACTTTTAGTTCTGCAAACGTAAGAATCACCGGTCAATAGCTAGCTGTTATGTTACTTGTAGTTTCAATAACAGCTATGTTCTCTTCCACTGTATGCCCTGACCTTTGACTTTGTCTTCTGGTGATCCTTGTCTGATGCCAGTCCTGACCTTCTGCCTTGCCTCCTGGGTATCCTTGCACGCTGTTTGTCCGATGCCAGATTGCTTTTCAGTATTTGCCTTTACTGCTGTGGTGCTGTTTGATCTGCACCCTCGTTCACTTGTGTTGCTTAGCAGGGTGAACTTAGAGACTGCAACCTGAGGTCAGCATGCAGCAAACCCATCTCCACCATCAGGAGCTCTGTAAATACTGTCTGGCCCCCTATACTCTTCACCCCAGGGGATCCCACACTACCTGCTCAATCCTGCAGGATATCGGCCTGTCTCCCAGCAACTTCCTCTTGCTTCTCTGCTCCAGTTCCTGGCCATATCACTGCCTTGTTCACGCAGCTGTTGGCCTACACTACTTGTGTACCCCTATGATCCGCCAAGGTGCCCCAAAAGTGTAGCTGGGGTCCACATCCTCAAGACAGGATCCTGACCCATTTCAGCCTTTATGTTGTACATGCTGTTGATTGATATTTCTCAACTTTGGTAAAGTATGTACCAATTTATAAAAGTTAATGTTTAGAGAGTATCCCTGGTGTAAGTCACTTAATATCAAGTACCTGTGGTTATTTATTACCACTACTCATAATTGTGTATAAATACTCGTACTCACCCAAATGCTCCGATACAGTCCCCGATACCGGATATAGTGCTGCGAGGGAACATGGAGCCGGCTTCCCCGGCAATCAAGAAAACCGAGCAGCAGGTAATGATTCGCCGCTTGGCTTCCTGATTGGTGGGGAAGCTGGCTTCCCAGTCAATCAGCATTGAGCCAGCCAAACAGCATGGAGCTGGCTTCCCGTCCAATTAGGAAGCCGGGCGGAGGGTAATGTCCCACCTCCCAGCTTCCTGATTGGCCGGTGAAGCCATCTCCTTGCTGATTTGCCAGGAACAGCCGACCCAACCTGATTGGTTGGGAAGTCGGCTGTCTGGCCAATCAGCATGGAGCTTGATTCCCGGTCTATCAAGATCTGTTAATTCTAACATGTGACATTGGTGGCAGAACTATGAAGGTCAGAGATCAATCTATCACTGCTCAAGAAATCCAAAATATCTTCTGAAATAAACCAAAAGTTACCAAAAGAAACACTGACTGAGAAAGACTAATTAGATTAACTCCAAGACTAGATTAATGTGCACCAATATAGTTAATGAACTCATCTTCTGCTGGTACCCATTGACTCTTTGTTCTATTTTTAAAGTAGGGTAAATGCACAAACGTTTCTTAAATTGTATGTAAACCCTAACAAGGAACTTCTCTTATTTTGTGACTTTTGGTCTTTTAAATATGCCATTTAAAGCATTTTGTTATATCTGTTAAATAAGTGCAAAAAAAATACATGTTGAACCTGGCCAAAATCTGGTTAGAACTAAAAGTAAGCCACATGTTTTTAAACCTGTTGCACATTAAAATAAAATTGGTATGGAAAATACCTATTTGCAATAAAATTACAATCCTTACCAGGTTGTCCCAAGTGATGCTTAAATTTGTGTTCATCACTTGCAAAGATTAAGATATGTGATGTTACTTAAATATACGCTTGATATAATTTCAATTATGGAATTGGTTGTTGAGTATTTCAATTATGGAATTGGTTGTTGAGTAGTTTTATTTATAACATGGATAATAGTGTCATCAATAGTACAAACTGTATTATTAAATATGGTTACAGTTGTATTTCTTTTATTTAAAGGTTATTTATACTGAAATTCGTAAAGGCTATTTTTCCTCTTTCTTTACATGTCATGCACCATGTAATTGAATCGTTTTATATAAAAAGCACACAAAGAAATATTTAGCAAAATACCTTCCAATAAAACCTGCTATTTCACTTTATCAGTTCATAATTGAGTCATTTCTTAGAATGATGCTGACAAGGTCTTTCTGGAAAAGTAAATTACAGCAATTGCAACTGTTATTGTAGGAAGAATCAGCTGAATTGAATCCGCTTTTTTCCCCCATTTACTCAGTATACATAGCGGATGTGTAAAATTATACTAATTTAAATCACAAATAACAGTGATAAAAATGTATCTGCTACACCCTTTGGGTGTGTGTATAATATGACTTTAGAAATTCTTGCCTTAGCATCATTACTAAAAGGAGAGATTTTGTGCAAAGTATCTATGATTTTCAGAACATACCACTATGCAGTTAATACATTTAGAATTATTTAAATGAGCGTAAGACAAAAATTGACATTACCAATTTGAATTCATGTCCATAATATAGCCCCACACACTTAAATCTTTTATAGCCATAGGAGCACAATGGCTCAATACCAAATGAAGGTATTTTTCCATTAAGCATATTAATCACTAATATTGCATACCCCCACACACTGCAATAGATCTTAAAGTATATCTATAGCCAAATCATTTTTAGTAGGTAGCTATTTAGTAGTAGGTTCCCTTCCTGGCTTATAGACACAATTTGAAGTGACAGAAAATCTCTTCAAAGTGAGAAAAATGCATTTTGGAAGATTTCCACTCTATTCCTGTTCTTGTGAAAACAAATCATTTTGAATTTGTTGCTCAATTTCACACCTGGTGACAGCAGTCACCAGGACAAAAAACAGAAAGAGTAACTCACTTTAACAAGACACATGCAATAATAAAAACATTTCAGGGATTCCACACCTTCACCGATTTCTTAAAACCTAAGAAAAACTTTTGGTTTTACATAAAATTTACAAATTAGCCACTAAGTGAGCTACTCATGCTATCAAACACTGTAGTAATGCTACAAGCACAACCTTCCCACAGTTTACCTTAGTAACAGTTATACAGTGGTGAAAGCAAAAATTAAACTGAGGTGTATAGGTGGTAAGCACAGTGGTGTTGGCTGGTTTCCTAAAGGATTAAAGACAGCAGGGTAAATGTTCACTTAGCTTTATAAATAAGGTGAAGCTTGTTTTTTTCTTGTATGATTGCATGATCATTTTATTTACTAAGCAATGTGAATGATCACAATGTAAAATTAACAATCTCTACTACTATAGTAAATAAACTCCAATGGAAAGGCCTTAAAATGCCCCCCCGCCCCCCCCACACACACACACACACACCCATTGCCATAGCTGGCATAGTTAGGCAATCCTCTTAATTGATTTTATTGATAATGTCACGCAGGCCTAAAGAGATAAGTAGAGATTCTGCAAGGTGAGGTAGTAGGGGGCAAGCAGGTTATGCAAAGTGAATTGGGGTCAGATCACACCATCTAGAGGCAGGGCATGTCTGTCTTCTCTTTCTGACAGTGCACAAAGGAGGTAGTTGTGTCAATGACAAAATATCCTCTTTTTTCTACATCCAGTCACAGAGCAGCCGGGTTTCTGCAACATCTGCTAATCTGCAACATCTGCTAACGTGTACTCTTTTTCCTGCTCTTCCTCTTCCTTGCTAGTCATGCCATACCCCTCAAACTGGCATGGAGGAGTAAACGGGATTTTTTTATCACACAATAAGTCACCTGCTGCAGAAAGAAAATTCTGGTCATGCACAAGAATTCCTCATTTTAGATGTTGAGAATGAGGAAGAGAGCACCAGGACCATAAAGGTAGGACTATTGATGCTATCGACAACATTTGTTTTCATCGTTATATGCTCCCCAACATAATGGTACCCACCACAATTACCAACTCCATTCACCTCTACTGGCCTGTCACTATTACTAGCTCCAGCCACCTCTACTGACCTGCAAACATTACCAGCTCCTGTCAAATCTGCTGGCCTGTCACCATTACCAGCTCCTGCCATCTATAATGGTCTGACACCATTACCAGCTCTTGCCACCTTGCCTGTCCTGCAGCCATTTATGGCCTGCCTCTATTATTCGCAGCCTCTTCTGGTCTGCCACCATTAGACCAAATAGAGCTCAAGTAATGGAACTTTTGAAGTGACACACCATTATACTACAGAGGTGTATACACGTTCGTGGTGTGTTTAAAAGGTTAGTAAATCAACCCCTATATCTCTAAGAAAAGAGACTTGTATTAATCACAACATTAAAATCTGCACAATGTGCATGCAAAATGATAATGATGATAATAATGCTTAGATCAAAACAATCAGCAATATACTATAAAATTATTCACAGGACATC